>NW_025048156.1:0-160000 GCF_018831695.1 Puntigrus tetrazona
TTCCCAGACAAGAAAAAGCACTTGATTGGCACCGAACGTCTGCTCGTGTGGCAGCTCTTTCAGCCGCACGACTGCGAATACGTATTCACTTCACACCAGTACGGCTTCCTGTTATGAGAGGCAAACAAACCCTTTCCACAAGCCCTCACTACTTTACAGCAGCATCATCGATCAGCATATACGCGACAGCCTTACTCGTATCCCTGCATCACGGGCGTCCTCCGGAAGGGACCTGACTGTCTGCTGCAACACTTCTGCTTATGAGAGTCACGTGGCTGCAAGTGCTACAATTTCATATTTTAACGATCAATAAAGCGGTATTTGATAATCGGCATTTGCAAAACTCAGATAATCATTTAAAGTGTAACCTCACGCATCACGCCCAACGTACAGGTTTCATGAAAACATGACTAAAGAGTTCTGAGAAAATTAGATGAAAAGAATGCATGAACAATTCATTCTCTGAATGCATAAAAGAACGCGTTCACACCAACCGCGATAACTATAGATACCGGTGATAAAGGCATAGTTATAAAAAAATTCTCTATATTAAAGAATGGCAGGGTTGCATACAACGTTAAAGCACAGGAAAGCGATATTGATGGGAAAAAAATTCCAGCTGATGCACGATACAAGCAGTGACAGCCAATCAGAATCCACGCCATCAGGAGCTGGAGGAATTGAAATCGAGATGCATGCGCGCAGAAATAAACAGACTTGTTTGTATGACATTCTCTTTTAAATCTTTCCTTTGTGAAATGCCTATAGCATATAAGCGGTTATCATTGAAATAGCTTTGTTTCTGCTCTTTTTTATTCAGCATGTCTGCCTTGTTTGTTCAGACCAATCACAAGAAGTGCACCATATTTTGGTTGTGTAATTTACTGTGCTAAAACTAGCTCTACTCTTTCCACGTCAAGCAAAACTCCTGCAATCTGTATGAAATTTCTGTAACACTTTAGATTACCAAATACTTTTCCCTGTGAACTACTTGCTAGATTAAGCATGCACTTACTACCTGTTTATTTTTTAAAAAGCGTATATAATGAGGTAGAAGTGATTATTGGCTTAAAAATTTGTAATGCATGATTTTGTACAGTCCTTTAATACCGCGATCATATTCTGAATCACAATACTTATTATAAATTAACTAAAAGTAAATTAGGATTTGTTAATAAAGGAAAACTGTACAATGTGCTATTAATCTAAAAGTGCTGCGAAATTTACAAAAGCGATCTCTCTCATCTACGTGTTAATACGGCGTGGCTGGGTTTGGGACCAGGGGTCCGTGCCCTTCTACCAGCTTCTAGATCTCCCGCGAGGCAGGGACCCGCTTTCGCTCGGCTCCCTTCCTGCTGACTGTGGCATTAGAGACTCAAGCAGCAGGCGATCCACGTCACCAGTCGGCCCACCTCTGCCCCGCTCCAAATCACAGCAATGGATTATGACATGAAAAGAATTCAGAGAGCTTTAGATTTCCCCCAAAACCTTCCCAGCAACAGGTTTGGGAGCATAAAATAATAGAGTAGGGAGAAGCTTGCATCTTCAAGCGTATTAAGAAAGAGGTTTGTAGCATTTAAAAATCAGCATGAAATAAGTAACATTTAAAAAAATACTCTTTAAAAATATAATTCATACATTTTAACCAAATCATTTTCTTTTCCTTATGCAACAAGAATCCTTGAATTTTCACAGTCAAAACAACCCCAAAGGGATAAAATCAAAAGTAAGAAATACGGTAAAAATAGTCATATTGTGAAATATTACTGCACAATTTAAAATAGCATTTTCCATTTGAATGGCAAATTTCTTATGCAATTTACTCCCGTGATGCAAGCTGGATTTTTAGGTCTTCAGTGTGCGCAGTTACAGCTTACAGGCTCTGCGAAAATGTATTTCGTATTATGTGAGAAAAAATGGACTGAAGGTTTTCCATTTTCTTCCCAAGAAGAAAGAAGTTTAATACGCTAATTGCTGCAAGAAAATAATTCAACTGACAAAAGGAAATCGCTAATAGTATAAAAGCGTCAGAGGCTGGAAATAAATGTTTTAAAAGTATGCAACAATTAGAGCTGTTTCACAATAATAATTTTAGCATTTACAAACTACATTACGTTCCAGAATTATTACATGAAGTTGAAATTCTGGTCGTATTTTTCCCAGTTTTATTTTAGCAATCCCAAACCACATCAAGTGTTAATAACTACTACAGATTTCCGTGTTTAATCCTATATAAGTGATATACAATTGTCCAGGAAAGGCTAGAGGGTCTGAATTAATACACAAATCTTTTCCAGATAAAATGAGCTAGATATAAAGAAATGCGACCTCAAACTAAAAGTTAAAAATTATTAAATACCCATGAGAAAGATACAATATTAATGTAGTAATAGAGAATTATGAAAGTTGGTCAGCGTAATGCTCATTGAGTCAACAGAGTCAAAAACAGATGGAGAAAGAAAAAACACATTAACACTTAAAAGAATTAAGAATTAATATCGAAGTGGGTGAGAAAACCATCAGGATCCATTTTAGTCTCCATCATTTTCCAGAACTGCTACCTTCCTGGAGTCTCCACAAGTGAGGCGTTTCAGATCCTCAGGGAACTTTGCTTGGGTACAAAATCCTTAATATGTTAATAAGAATGTTGTGAAATCCACTTAAGTTTGATTTTTTGTAGGTTTTATGGACATATAAGTTGCTTGGAAGTGACTTTTGGAAGGAACAACATCACATTATCTTGAGCAGATGTTTGAGAAGGAATTTATCTTACAGAATCAGTTTTAGAAAGCTCGTGTATTAATCCAATTTCAACCAAGACAGTCCTATTTCAGGATGAGAGACAGATTTAAAAGTAGGCTCCCCAAACGAACTTCTATCGCACTTCTATATGATGAAATACAAAATCAATAGTAGTCATTAGATTTGGGATTAAGGTCTGGGGATTTGTAAAACGTTATTGGGGGAAAAAAAAATGACCAACTCGCAGAACGGATGGCGTGCAATGTTAAAAGCATGACTATAACCGTTTTTATGTCATGTCATGACCAAAAATAAATACAAACCTGGTTGTTTCCGCTTGGATGGGTGCTGCTGACATAAAACTCCACCCACCCAGAAAAAAGTTCTCTAAAAGGTGAAACCGTTTCATTTTTTCCATGTTAAAAAGCTCTCTCAGCATATTGAAACTGCTGCCTGCGCAGCATAGGCTACAGTCATTCAAAGTGGCAAAGGTCCGCGCTGTTTGAAACACTTCAAGTTTTGTCACTTTTCAGTAAAGCTGCGGCTTTATCTTGCATTCGATTATATTATTTTTGTTCCTTTTTAAAATACTTTCTGCATAAGCCATTCAACATATTTTTGGACACGCTGTGTAGCCGCTTTCAAAAGAAAAAGTCCAATTAAAGAAAGCAACAACAAAGGTGTATCAAAACAGATTTGCGTTTTTGAACTCTATATATAATGGATGGAGAAGATCTTCAAAGCCCTGTAAGGGGGTGTGATCATTTCAGTTAAGCTTGTCTTAAAGGTGAAATTTACCCTGCTGATGCTCACAGTAAGAGGCGATCATTGACGGCAGCGCAGCCGCTTGGCTTTGGCTCTGACAAGCGCTGTGGCTCTATTCAGGCGCTCCGCTCCAACAGCGCTCTGTCACATCGCATCAGGACGGATTTCCATCACTGGCTATATCCTGTGCTCGTTGTTATAAAACAGATCCTGGCTGTGCGCATGCTGAAATACAAAGCAGCATGTAAAAGGAGTCTGGTGCACGCTACATAAAGACCTACTGGCTGCTAGTCAAAAATTAAATACAGGTAAATGCAGCTGGTCCCGCACCCAAAAAATGAAGATATTACTCATCCTCGGGCCTCAGAGTTGGTTTCGTCATCAGATTTGGAGAAATTTAGCATTGCATCACTTGCTCACCAATGCTCTGCAGTGAATGGGTGCCGTCAGAATGAGAGTCCAAACAGCTGATATAAACACCACAATAATCCACAGCGCTGCTGCGCTTCTAATCAATGCATTGTGCAAATGCTGTTTGTCCATAAAAACAAATCCATCATTAAGTCCATAATCCATAACATTGCATCCTCCTGTGAAAAATGAATATCACCTGAATCGGGAGTGAAATATGCCACCCACCCACAGTCCAAGACTATTTTAAACAAATAAATTTGTAGACGTTGATATGAGAGACAACAGGAGCTGGACTTTATCTAGTAAGCATTATTATGGATCACGGGCTGGTATTTTGGCCACGATTTGAAGGTAAAAATATCTTAATGATAGATTTGTTTCTCACAAAAACACAGATGGGGCTGAAACGGAGTGGTGCAGATTATTTTTATCAGCTGTTTGGACTCTCATTCCGACGGCACCCATTGCCGAACGCCGAATTTCTCCGAATCTGTTCCCACGAAGTAACAAACCATCAGAAATGCAGCTAAGAGCAGCACCAGTGCGTCTGATGTTCACCACCGCGGATCATACTAATCTTGAAGAGACTATAAGCCATGCTGAACAATGTACCGGCAGACAGTCGCGGGCGGGTTCTGGGCGTCTGCATCTCTTGGCGGGCGTGCGGCAGCGTGGTAGCGCTGCTTGGCCGTTCACCAGGTCCCTGCAGGCCTCTGAAGATTTTATCAGCTCCTCGTTGTCACCACGTTCAGCAGGTAGCTGGGATGGATGAAGCGGAAGCCGCACTCCACCGCCAACAGCTCAGACACATGCTGGAGACAGGGCAGGTGGAGAGGAAATAAATGAGCGGGATGAAAGAAGGAAAGAGGAAAAACACGAGTTAGCTTTGTGCATTGCACTCTCTCTCAACTGTGGCAAATTACCATTACTGATGGCCTCATGCTTTAGCGCATTATTATTTTTAATGACTAAAGGAAAACGAAATCTCTGGATAATTAAGATAAAAAAATATTCACAGAAAAGATCGTAATGATGCATTCGTGTTTACAAATTAGCTTTCTAGAAAAAAAGAAAAGAAAAAAGCCTTCCAACAGAGATCCAAGGGACGCTGTTTGAAGATGCCCATTACACGCACAGAGGTGCCAGTAAATAATAAATACATACTGATGCACATTAATCGGAGACAAACAACCTCTGCTAACGTCAAACAACACAAACATCAAAACAAGCCTGAATATTAGAGCTGGAAGTTAAAGATGTACTTTTTCCCTCCATTTGGTTGCTGATTTACATTCAACAAACACGGTCAGAAACGGAAAAAAGTTGCGCGAGTTATACGAGTTTGCACAACATGTTTCATAAAGAACATAGTCGTTTTCTGTAGCAGAACAACTTACTTCTCAATATTAATAACTCGCCGTCATCATCTTTTGGTAGCAATAAGATTCAGTTCAATAGCAGTAATTGAGAAACACAACTGAAATCCTAGTGAACTGGTAAATTACATGTCTAAAATTTTACTAAAAAGTTTTCTCTGCTCTATTGTCTGCCAAAAGAAAAAAAAAAAGATAACTATGAAGACTTTCAGTCAGGTTTCAAGACCGATCATAGCAAAGACGGCTTAAAAACTACAAATGACTTGCTTCTTGCATCAGACTTGAGCCACATCACCTTGCTAGTTTTACTTGATCTAAGTGCTGTGTTTGACACTATGGATTATGACATACTCGTAGATCAATTACAAAACTATACGGGGTAACCAAGCGGGCAGGCTTTAAGACGATTTAGATCCTACCTGACTATCGCTTTTGACTGATGCAGGAATCATCTTAATTTATGCTAGTAAAGTAATGGAGTGTCACAAGGATCTATGTTAGGTCCGCTGTTATTTTCAATATGCATGTTGACCCTTTGTTAATATTATTAGAAAATACGGTATTAGTTTCCACTGTTTTGCTGATCAAACTCAACTGTACAAAATAGACTCACAGAAACGGTCTTTGTGTGAATCTATTTTGCAAGGAAAAGCATCATACAAAATAAACGTGAATCAAACTGAACATAGGCAGGCTAAAAGTCACATTAAGATTATCACAATTATCAAGATCAATTCTAAAAAGTTTGTTTAAAATGTAAGGAGAATGGTAATTAAATAATTTATGCATTTAATTAAATGTACATACCATTTAAATAATGTAAATGAATAATAACTTTTAAATGTGGTCATACATTTATAATTACTATAAAATTAAATATATTCATAAATAAAAGGAATTCATTTAATTTAGCAGATTCATTTAAACTACGAAATAATTAATAAATCAATGAATTAATAAATTGATTAAATAATATACAAATATTTTGTTAAATTTGAAACTAAATAACATTATAAATTAATTATCAATTAAATAAATTAGTATGCATTTAAAAAAAAAAAAAACGAGGATTAAAGAACAAAACAAATGAATGAAATCGATTAATTGATCATTAAAATAGATCGAATGAAAGAACAAACAAGGCAAATAGATTATGCATTCAATGAATTCACAGACGTGTTCGGTTTGGATATAAAGCCACATCCACGCAGCCTGGCAGATCTGTTAAACCCACATAAAGCATCTGGTCAACAATCACACCATGATCCCGAGTGTTATCAGAGCTGGTCAGTTTTTATTTGTTTGATAACAGACCGTGTGAACAGCTTGACGTTCAGGTGATCCTTTCCAAACGCTGCTTTTTTGGGCTCGATCGGCAGCGGGTTTCCATGGTGAACAATCCCAGCATGCCATTGCTCCTTGTCCACTATATCTCCAGCGGGATTGTCAACACAAAAAGACAAGGACAGCATCTCGCCGCTCACCATCGGGTTCGAACAAAAACATCCATACGCAACAACGTGTAGTATTTCCAAGCAGAAAAGAAGAAAGGTCAGAGATTTACTGGTGGCACTGGTGGCATTTTACTAAAGTCCCCAGCGAGACTGGTAAAATCTGCACCGTCACTTTCAGACAGTTTATCAATCTGGCATTTCAGGTGGGGGACTCAAAATCAGCCGCGGCACGAGGACGGATCAAATAAATGAAAAATGGTATCTGAAAAAGGCGTTTCTAGCAATCTAGAGGCAGCATGGCCGTTGAAGAAATCCCTCAGGATTACAACCATTCCCTCCACTGCTCAGGCAATCAAGACTTATCGACTGAATGATCTAGGAATCCAAATGCAGCTCCGCTCACCACTTGCCTGAGCGTATCTGCAATAATGTCATGCCATGAGGGAGCCAGACTATGGCATGCTGAATACCAGATTAAGACAGCAAAAACCGCAGCTTTACTGGGCCAAAAGATGAATCATCAGCCGAGTAAAAGCATAAATGCAAGGTCAGAAAACACGGACGCTTTCAGCGCAAACATATCTGAGCTACAGTATATGATTTGCACGAGTGATTCCAGACGGGATGAAGTGCACGCATTAGCCTCGACCGAACGAAGAGCGATTAGATGTGCGATTCACGCTGTCGTTATGGAAAAAGCGGTTTTGTTGTGCAAAACTGTTGCATCGCGTCTAGACCAATCAAGCCTCTGGAGATAGCGTGCATGCAGATGCATTTTGTTCAAAATAAAGGGCATTTAACAGATGGACGGATTCATCCTAAGGTTTGCACGGTATTTTCGAGTCTGCGAGACAAGCCGAGCTGCTCTGTACATATATTAGCATAGCTTTAATACAAACACGATGACGCAAATGGTTTAAAACAAGAAAAAGCTCGCTGGTTTATGTAGCATGCTACGCAAAGGATGGCAATTCAATATAAAAAAAACAAAACAAAAAAATGGAATATTGTTGTTAAATCGTTTTAATTTGAGGTAAATTGAATTAAAATAATAATAAAATACAAAAGCAAATAAAATTAAATGCATCTTTTTGAACAATTCGTTGCATGACTGCATGCAAATGCATTTTCATCAAAACAAAAGGCCATTAACAGACAGATTAACAATATTTATTTAAGGTTTGGATGGTAAACTACATTTAAAATTAATTCATAATTAAATGAATCAACCATTTTAAAATAACTAAATGAATTACGTTTTTTGAAATGACCCGAACACTGCTTTATCAGACATTACAGGCATGATGAAATGAAAATGAGAATAATCGACCAATCGCAGCAGATTAGCATCATGGTTTGGAAAAATAAATAGTTAAATGAATTTTTTGGGAGTCGGCGAGCAAAGAAGGTCAAAATAAATGCATGATATAAGACAATACAAGCATTTTCTGACCTTGTATGCAATCGTTTGAGAGTTGGCGAGCAAATAAGCTAAAAATAAACGCATATTATAAGACATTAAAAGTATTTTTGACCTTGTATGCTTGTCAACCTGTTATCGAGGACGCCCAACACCAAAAATACCAACGCTTCATAAAGCACAATAGGGGCACTTTAAAACAAAGGGCAAACAGCAGATGGATTCTTTCTAAAGTTTGGATGCTATTTTAAAGCTGGGAAGACGAGAGCTGCTAAGACGCATCACACTCTGTCCCTACATATTCACATGCATCACGCAGGCATCTGTCAATCTGACACAGTGTTGTGGCACTTCATGGATGCGTCTTCACAGAACAGCATTTGAACGCATCAGAACAGACAGCAGCGCGTTTGATACTCATCAGACTGCTATTGATCTCTGACAAGTAATAACTCCAACATCTGTCAGCCACAGGTTTCTGATTCAATACTTTAGACAGATATTCCCATTTACAGGGAGGAAGTGACTTCCACGTCGTCTCTTTCTTTCCTCTCGATATAAAGCTGATGATAAGAAATCGATTGCTTGATTCGCAGCAAGGCGAAAAAAATAGAAATCAGTTTTCAGTCTGGATTGCTTGATTCTGGTTGGTCTATTCACCTCGCATTTACAGTCGAGTTAGTGAGTTTATACACAGAAACTTTTAAAGTTTTAGCCACTTATGATATACGTTTGTTTACACTACATATTAGAGAAGCAGTGATCACAGATGAACAAACCTAATCATCTAGTGTTTGCATAATTATATAGCCATTATAGAATGCCTTAGGATACAAATTAAAATATACACACACACATACATATACATACATACATATATATATATACACACATACATATACATATATATATATATATATATATATACATATATATATATATATATATATATATATATATATATATATATATATATATACATATACATATATATACATATATATACATATATATATACACACACACATATATATATATATATATGTATATATATATATATATATATATATATATATATATATATATATATATATATATATATATATATATATATATATATATATATATATATATATATATATATATATATATATATATATATATATATATATATATATATATATATATATATATATATATATATATATATATATATATATATATATACACACACACACACACACACACACACATATATATATACATATACACATATACATATATATATACATACATACATATACATACACATATATATACACACATATATATTTACACACACACATACACATATATATATAGATAGATATATGTATACTGCAGACTTTACAGTACGACGAAAGTCAAAAGTCTGTTTCCACTAGACTCCATCAAGGCAAAGACAATCAATAAACCAGACAGAAACAAACTAAAAACAAACAACTGGCAAAATCCCAGCACCTCCCCTCGAAAAGCTGGCCTCCTGACACGACAATAATCGTTCTAATATTTCATTTCATGGCCAGACACGCTCGCTGTGTTCTTCACGTTTTCCTCCAGACATATAATAAACAGCCATCCCCGAGGCGGGCCGTAACATGCTGGAATCAAATTTGCGATGTTTATTTTGCTGCTTGTAAATATAAAATTTCTCTATCAGAGCCATAAATCACCAAGCCGAGCGGCTCTCTGAGCGAATCTGAGTACAGATGCTAATAGAAAGTGAAAATTCAGGGAGATTTCTTGCTTGTGTTTCTGTGCTTGAGGGCACAGCAGTTTGATAAAGAAACGCAGAGAGAGAAGAGAGAGAGAGAGAGAGAGAGAGAGAGCTACGTACACACAAAGACAGTCATGCATTAAAAATATATTAGATAACAGAAGGGGAGACAGAGAGCAGAATCCTGCACAGGACGACAGAGTGACGCACCGCCACTGTGAGCGCCGTTTGATGGATGGGGAGCGTCGCCGCGCTGAAAAGAAGACAGATTAAGCATGTCCAAGAAACACTTTTCTCTCGGTGGAATATACGGAGAGATGCGTATCCCGGCGCGGCACAACAGTCAGCCGGACAGCGTCATCTCTAATGATGCCTGTGTGCTGAGATAAAGCACCAGTCTGCAGCGAGCGCTGAAAAATGACCTGGGAAAACAGCCTCCGTCGCAAGACTCAGCAATTGCATTTCACGGTAAACCAGAGTCAGCACACAGGCCACACGCGGATACACGGCGAAAAACCTTTAATAAAGCCGCCGTGTCTGTCCTGCAGCCGAGAAAATAATCAACTGATTGACGATAACGACGCCTTGTTTGAACCGAAGTTATGATAAATAAATTAAATTAAAAAAAATGTATTAATTCAAAGTCGGATCAATTCTGATAAGGTTTCGTTTAAAGATGATGATGACAATTTAAAAATAAATGAAACAAAAACTGTTCAAATAAAGCTAAGCGTTTTAAATAAAAGACATTTTTAATGATTATAGAAATAATTAAAACTATGATTAAGGAGGAAATTTAATTCAATTAAAAAAATTTAAATAAAAATGAAAAGCCTGGTGTTTTAGAAAATATATTTCTGTTAAGATTTCTATTAAACCCGTTTCTACAGAAATGCTTTTAGGAATAAAATTATACTTTTTTTTTTTTTAAAGATGTGCTTGTGTGTTTAAAGATGATAATAACAACAAAAAATAAACAAAAACAATAAAAGATTTACATGAATTAAGATAAAATAAAATAAAAATGCCTCAGCTCAAAGAAAGGGTCTTTTAAACAATTATAGAATTCAATTTATTAGATTAAATTGAAATAAAATAAGCAAGCCTGATGCAAAGATATTTCCTAAAAACTGAAATGCTTAAAGAAATAAACAGAATAAATAAATAAATAAGATTTGTGACTTCTGTTACCTTAATAAGCTCAAATGTAGTCAATTGGGATAATAGCACAAGAAAATATATTTTTTAAGTAGTTACACAGTTCAAAAGGTTCTTTGATACCAGGCTGACCCAAATCACTTGGGGGGAAAATCAAGACTGAATGGGTCACTACACAGCACAAACACAGGAAGAGATTCTTAAAGCACTTTAAAAAAAGCTATTAAAATGTCCAAAACGGTAGAAATATTGTCAGGTTATACATATTTATACCCGTCCATCCCAAAAGGGTCAATTAAATCAAACCTTCTAACCGCTTGTCTTGACCTCCTGAGAATAAAGCCCAGTGCAGAACCAAGGATGCAGAAGCTCTTTCTTTAAAACCGTTTAAAGGAGCATAGAATTGGTTTTGTATTTCTGCTGCCTGATGAACTTCCACAGCACAGAGAGCATTAATCCTTCAGTCACCACCAAAACACAACTCATTCCTTCTCACCTACAGCACCGCTTTGTTTGGGTGAGGAAGTTGTGATTTCTAGTAGGATGTGGGCGTTCTGCTGCTAAAAAGAGCTAAGAAAAGAAAAAAGAAATGTGTAATGAGGAATAAAAAAAACACCTCAGAGCTGCAAGCGCGGGCTAAAATAACTCACATTAAACTTGCATTAAATTTAATGAAGGTACTATTCAAACGTCCATGTATTACTTTAATTCAAGCATTATAAATTATCTACAAAAGCAAGCTTTGTCTTCTAGCTTTCGTGACTTAATTTTTATGCACGTTTGGATCTTAAACTATTTCCTGCTCAATTAATGCTTTTAATTTGAACTAAAATGAATTAAAAAGCTTATTTCACTCCACAAGCAAAATTAAATAAATAAAGCAATTATATTTTGACACAAAAAGGCGGTACATTCACTCCTATAACCTGGTACGTCATTCATGCATAAATAAATTCATGAATGCATAACCTTCAAAAATTACACAAATAAATAAGCGCATTAAAAGCAATCCTCAAAATATTGATGCATAAGTAAATAAACATGCAGAAAACGCATGAATAAATAAGTTGCACATATGTAGTTTCATTAGTAAAAATGTAGCACACTGATTGCTAATTTTCAGTTATTTTATGCATGCGTGATAAATAAATGAATAAATGGAAATAAAAAAAAAATAAATGGAGCAATGCATAAATAAACACACAATGTATTAACGCAAGAAATTATAAGTAAATCAAAACAGCAATATTAAAAATGCACAACATGCGTTTCAATTGGTTTGCATACAATCTTCAACATGAGACACGGAGCATCTAGTCCAAAGCGCTTCAGTCCAATGCTGGATTCAACCCCAGTAAAGCTGACAATCAGAATCAGAGGGAAGTCAGCACAGCAGCAGAGTTCAGCAGCTCTCTGTGAGATGAAACGTCCCGCTGTGAGCCAATCTACTGAGACAACACCAGAGAACACCTGAGACCTCAGAGAGACCATCATTAAAACCACTGACCCCACAGAGCTGCTGCTGACCTCACCGAACACACAGAACCAGCCTGACATAAACAAAAAACACCCGCTCTGTGATTTTTCACCTGTTTTATGGTCAAGTAAGATACATGCTTTGAGGAATCACTTATACTGGGAGCACAAATGCTGCAGGTTAAAAGTTCACCCACTGCAAAACAGGCTTTGGGTCACCATTGACTTCCATAGTAGGAAAACTAAATCCTATTGAGGTCGACGGCTCAAAAAGCCTGGCTACAAACATCTTTCTTTGTGTTGGGAGAACACAGAAATTCATACAAGTTTGGAACTACTTGAGGACTACTTGGGTGAGCTTTTCCTTTAATACTACAGACTGTCAATGTATTGTAAAAGAAAATTATTTTACAGCTTCTTAAATTCTTGAATAACACTCATTCGACCTATGCTCTCAACGTCAAATGCAGAAATGTTAATTCATGCGTTTATGACCTGGAGGTTAGATTATTGTAATGCTTTATTGGATGTTTGTTCTGCTTGCTTGATAAACTCCAGCTAGTCCAAAACAGAGCATCTAGAGTCCTTACTAGAACCAGGAAGTATTATATCAGCCCGGTTCTGTCAACACTGCATTGGCTCCTATCAAACATCACATAGATTTTAAAATCTTGTTAATTACTTATAAAGCCCTAAATAGTTTAGCTCCTTAACATTTGAGCAAGCTTTTTATCTCATTATAGTCCTCCCCATCCGCTGCGTTCTCAAAACTCTGGTCGTTTGATAATACCTAGAATATCAGAATCGAACCGCTGGCGCCAGATCCTTTTCCTATCTCGCACTCCAAACTCTGGAACAATCTCCCTAACACTGTTCGGGAGGCGGACACACTCTTTCAGTATAAATCTAGATTAAAGACACATTATATTAGTCTGTTTCTTTCTTATTCTGGTTCTCAGTTTGTATCCAGATCAGATGGTGGATCAGCACCCAGAGATGATTTCACAGACCATCTCAGCATTTAATAAAACATTAAGTGCTTAATCTTGTCGTTATACATTACTATCCTCTATTCTCCTATTTTATACTGTTCAGTGCTTTGATACAATCTGTATAGTTAAAAGCGCTATATAAAGTGATTGATTGATTGATATATAATTTTGACATTACTTTCATGAAAATGTAGCACTATAACTAATAAAATAAGTGCAAAAATAATTTATCAATACATTTAATGAGACAAGTGCTTGATCTGAGGAATATTTTTTCATAATCCAACACGTTTGGAGCGCAAACTGCAGATATTTCTGTGTGATTTCACACGATGAGACGACGCTGCTTTTAATAAATCGAGATTCTTTAACATTGTTACATAAAACATCTTGTTAACGCCTATTCTCCACCTGTTTAATGGTAAAAATAATGTATCATTTTAGTGCATGATTTGAGAAATACAACATAAACGCTGCGGGATAATATCACAGATTCACAATTTATTGAAAAACAAACAATCAAACGAACATGTTGTCTGGATATTCATTAGATAAGCCCTTACAGGCTGATTTAATTCCAGTGTGTCTCAAACCGATGCTGAATTATATGAACCTGCTAAGTGATGTTAATTATGGCATAAAAAGAACAAAGTCGCTCGTAAAAGAGCAATTAGCTTTGGGAGCATAAGCCAATATTCATGAAAAAACAGAATTGTTTTGATGGCGTTCGGATGCGGTGTCTTATCCAACGCCCTGAGGGTCTTTAAAAACGATCAAGCGTTTAGAACATAAAACACTTTTCATTTTCCACGCACTTACATTATAATAGTCGAACTGTATTCGGCTGCGCAACGTTCCGTATTTAGAATGAGTCACCGAAGAAAAGGCCATAAAGTTACAGCGTGTGATTTATATACCGCTCTGTGAAACCGAGGAGAAACTGTTCGATACGCGGAATAAAAGAGCAGAAAATAAAGACAGAGACAGAGAGAGAGCGCAAAGGACTGTAAATAAAGAAGGAGTGTTTTTCCCCCCAAAGTTCTGCTTCAGTGCCATGCTGGATTTGTGATTTCATAGGCTAAACCCCAGGGGAACAGCGTGAAGTAGAGGAACTCATTTCAGCCTGAATTCAGATTGATTTCCTATCCAGTTCCTTCTCAATGGAGGCAGTGCAGGGCCAAATAAACATAAGGTCACTGCATCAATCTCTGCCGCTTCCTCCTCATGCCATCTGATCTAGTTTCACAGCGACGCTTCACGCACTCCAAACACTCGGCTCGATTGGCTCGTGCTCATTTATTTAATAGACATGCTGGAGGAGTTTAGTCCAAGTGTTTTGGGAGTAACATCTGTGTCAGGAGTAGGATACTACACCATTCTAAAAAGGTCAGAAATATTTCATGTGTGAACTGAAAAGGAACGCATGCAATGTATGTATAAACACATTCATAATTTTGTGAAATTTTAAAGTGGTTAAAATAACGGCCTTCATTTTAATACATATACTTTATATTTACTATATAAGCCTATATAAAGCCTAATCTAACAATAAAAGACAAAAACTGCTGCTCTTGATTGAACCGCTTTTGTAGTTTTAATAATTAATTAATTAATTTTGCTTTAAAACCTTCAAAAAACTTCAACATGAGTTTTATAAGAAAACTTTGCCGACTGCAAACGGTTACATGACTCCAACAAAAAGCTCTTTTAATGGAGAAAAAAACATTTTACTTTACATTTTATTTTCACTTATTTTGGTAACAAGTAACATATAATTCAAAATATATATATAATATGCCTATGCATTTATTTGATCAATATATTCCACTTTCTTTTTTTTTTTTTTTTATCTAATGTTTTAAGGTAATAGTTATGATGTTTATAACTGTGTATAAATACACTAATTTATTTGTCAAAATTACGAAAAAACTGTAATATTGTAGAATATTTGAAATGATTAAAGAACTGTTTGCATTTTCAATATTGTCATATTTGTGTAAAAATGTATTCATACTTTTTTTTGTATACACACATATCGTACACACACACACACACACACGTTAATACTTTTATGCATACTTTTACATTAAATATTGTTGATCAATCAAATATTATCAAAACATTTATAATAAAGCTGAAGTCTTTTTTGTGCTCAAATTTTACAACAATTCACATAATAAGCGAGTACACCATGGATCCATTTTCTAAATTGGGTTTTGGCATGTCCTGAATCACTACGGTATACCCAGTGCATTTTGTTGTTAGCTGCTTGTTAGTCATTTGCTCTAAAAAAACCATGCTTGACTATCTTGACTGTAATTTAACAACTTTAAATAATGAATCTCTTGTCGCTTGACAAGCTCGTTTCAAAATAGCTCCCTAGCATTGCACAACCCACATCTCCATTCAAGTTTGACACAACAAACTGCTAAAAGCACGGCTTCAT
The DNA here is from genome assembly GCF_018831695.1 of Puntigrus tetrazona. NCBI lineage: Eukaryota > Metazoa > Chordata > Actinopteri > Cypriniformes > Cyprinidae > Puntigrus > Puntigrus tetrazona. Next base: position 16,000 of record NW_025048156.1, read on the forward strand.
CTGCTGACATTTAAATAATGCAAGCAATGCTAATCTTAATTAGCATAGCGTATGCCGTAAACCACTGCTGACTGTTTAGAAACTTAAAATACACTCTTTAGAAGTGAGCTTACATAACGCGCACCTCTTAGCCGACAGAAACCAGGGAGAAAACCTCCTGAGGCACGGGCTCTGTCCCAGTGATACTGCTATACACGTTATGCTAAATGTCATTTTTATTTAGAACGAACTTATTTGCAACACTTTCAGCATTAAGCGTGTTTTTTGCATTAAAAAAAATACGTTTACTGTTTATCTCACAATTCTGACTGTTTTCCGACCTCATAATTTATTAAAAATGTCTCATCTGAAAGATGTAACTCACTATTGCAATTCATATTTTAAATTTTTGCTTTACATTTTGAGTTTATATACTAAAAATCTGACTTTTTTTTAACAAATTTACAGAAGCTTACGTAGAAAAAATAAAATAAAAATTGTGACTTTTTCACTACAATTTTACTTTTTTCCCTTAAACTCCAAGTTTATATCTTGCAACAGTGAGACGTAAACTAAGAATAGCAAGAGAGGAAAAAAAGTAGGAATACTTTTATCTCAAGTATTGCAATTTTTAATTACTACTTGGTGCAAAGGGCTTCCGTACATCATTATTAAATAAGTAATTTATTATTAAATAATTTACCTATTTCACCTAGTTAAATATTATGTCAGAAACACAAGCAATCCTTTCATGCTCACTATTTTTGTTTATTTAAAGAGCCAGTGTTGGTCTAAAACTGATTTTTGGTGATTACTGGCCTAAAGCTATTTAAAAAAATACATTAAAGTGCCCCTATTAAGGATTTTTGAGCTTTCGTGCAGTGTGTAACCCTTTAAGTGAACGAAAACAAAATCTGTTTTAAATCTGAAAGTGCACGGTGTATAAATTTATCGTCTCCTAAAGGCACAATTTGTAAGATTGTTGTATTAAAATATCCAAAAACCCCTTGTAGATTTAGATAATCTGTCCCGTCTCATGACCTGCAACATCCAAGCTGTCTGCACAGAGACTCCGCTCTCGCATGCGTTTTAAGGAAAGCAGATATATACTATTTATTGTGCAAATAAACGTCACATACAGGTGATTCGTTGATTAAAAGTAAATGAGCTTTTGCTTCCATGAGCATGATTTCTAAAAACAACGTTCCATGCTCCGTCACTGAGCTCCGCCTCTTTATGGTTTTGAAAGTGCAACCTCTAGTGAAAACGTACATATCGTCCTTTTAAAAGAAGGAGTCGACTCCGAATCATTTTTTAAAACGAATGTTAACTTCAACATTAGCATATAGCCCACCCACTTGTTGGTCTTTTTCCACTGGTCTGAATGAAAATGTAAATTCAGTCTTTGCCACTAGGTGTCGCTTTAGCGCGCGCGATGAATATGGCGGTTTCTCCAGCAAACAAAGACGCACTGAGCTCACGTGCATTGCAGGAACGATAAAAACCAAAAAGCCAACCAATCGACCGATCACAGCAGATTAGAGTAACGCAAAAGAATTAATAATTGAAAGAATCGTTTAGGATTCGTGAGAGCAAATAAGGTAAAACAATTCATATTATAAGACAACCATAAATAAAAAATAGCATATGCCGTTATGTTATGTTTTGAGCTTTAAACCAGCTTTAAAACATAACCTAACCAGCACATGCTGTTTTTTCAACATGGAAGGAAAGTGTTTTTTTTGACCTTGCATGCATGTCAACCTGTTTTTGGGGACTCCCAAAACTTCTCATTAACTTTAACCTTTTGTGAGAAGTAGCAGCATGTTAGACTGCATTCGGTGTGAATGTCTGATGTCCAGCTGTCGCGCTCGGGCCCTTCCTCTCTTGTCTGCTACAGAAGAGCGTGTAATCGAGTGGCTTTTAGCAGATTTAACGTAAGGAAACGACGGCACGTTCTCAGGATGGTAATCTCCTCACACGCTCGGCATGATCACCGCGTCATGAATGTTTCATCCGGCGTATTACCAGGACTCTTTTCAGAGCGGCTCTGAACGCTCACTCAGATACGAACTGCAGCTCAAAGGGAAAAGAAAAAAAAAAAGACGATTTTTCAAGGAAGCGCACATTTCCCGAAATTGATTACGGTGATTTAATCTCGCAATTCTGTCGAACAGATAGCAAAGATGTGATGTTTCTACTCTTCTTTTTTCTTCTCTGAAACTCACAGAAGACTTAAACACACACCTCAGTGTGCTGTATAACATTGAAACGCCCAGCTTAAACACATAGGATGAAGTTCTGTTTAAACACACACACACACACACACACACACACACGGGTAAACATTCAGACGAGGCAGTGTTTTACATTTCGCTCTCTTATTCTGGGACAAAGATATGACTAATCATATATTCGAGGGCTGCTCAGATCAACCTTGCTGTAAATTTAATATTTGAAGTCAAGTCCAAAAACCCCAAAACGTCAAATAAACCAGACAATTAAGCTCTTGAATTGAGGGCAAATGAATATTTTACTACTGCTTAAAAATTACGAACCGATAAGCTTTCATTAAATAACTCTCTTAAGCTCACATTGCATTTATGTGATAAAAACGCCGTGAAATATTATTGCAATTTAAGGTAACTGTTCTCTTTGGGGAAATGTGTATTTAATTTAATTTAAATAAAATATATTTAAAGCTAAATTTTCTTTGAAACGGTTTTTATTTTTTATGTCACTTATGATAAACGTAATGCATCCTTTTGTAAACAAAGTTATATCTGTCAAACCATTAAAATAAAATAAATTTTATATTATATTTAAATTTTATATAAATTAATATGTCTGCGTAAGGTTTATTTTTTATTACGTGCATACAAATGCACACACGCACGTATATATATATATATATATATATATTCTATCTTAAATGCATTTATATATAATCTAAATTATATAAACATAAATATTTTCAAAATGTTAACGGTATGTAAAAAATATATACTATATGTGTGTGTTTTGTGTTATTTTGAGCGTGATTAATCACGGTTAATCGACAGCACTAATATAATATAATAGTATTTTATATCATATGATATAATATAACTTCTCTACTAGATGTCTAAAATACGCTGAATGTCCGTAGTAAACCAACAACAAACAGAAGGATGACCCTAACACTGATCAGTCGGGTTTGTTAAAAACCAAAGGTCACAAAACAAGGTCCGAAACTGAAGAAGCAGCTGCATTCAAACTCCCATGGACCGCATCTGAAGAACACCTTCTCTATGGAGATCTCCAGAATCAATACGGAGCAGCTCTAGTGTATTTATACATGACCACGGACCAAACCGGCTCGATTAACCCTGCTCTCCCACCTGCACTCGGCTGCCGGGGTCCTTCTTGATCCATTTGATGACCGTCTCGTAGACCAGCTCCTCCGCTTTCGTGTTCAGGCTGTCGTTGGACATGTAACTGACCAGGTCTTCTTTGGAAATGTTGAGGATCTCGTCCTGGCCGGCCACGTCGGGGAAGTTCTGCAGGGCGAAGGCCTTTGCCATGTTGTGTAGTTCGGTGCACTGCATCGCCTCGGCCATGGCCAGCACTCCCAGACAGTTAGCAGCCGTCAGCTGTTTCTCTGCGGGACACACACACACACACACACACACACACACACACACACACACACGTATATATATGAGCCGGGAAACAAACAAAGTGTTGGGAAGATTAAACTTATCCGAGTGTTTTGCTGTGGAAAAGGTGAGTTCTCAAACAGCTTGTTGGAAAAAAGACAGGAAAATAAACGCACGCACTTCATAACACCAGTCAACGATAAACCCATTTCACTTTAAATCGCAACAAATAAAAAAATAGTGCTGTCGAATGATGAATTGTGATCTAAAATAAGATTTTGATCGCATACAATTTATTATGTACATATAAATACACACAAACAGTATGCATTTTGAAAATATTTACATGCGTTCATATAATTATAGATATAGATTATAAATAAATGTATTTAATATATTAGCATACCATTTGTATACATATACATACATATGTATATGTAGATGTTTAAAAAAAAAGTATAGAAATAAAAATGTTAATGGTTTTTGTAAATAATCAAATTTAATAAATGTAGTAAGATATCTAAATAAATAATATCTTACTATAATATTAATATGTAAGTCGTAGGTGATAGTTTAAGAACTAAAATCTGCAAAATGCATGAAAATAAATAAATAAATAAATAAATAATATAGAATTTGTATCAAACATGCTTTTATTATATTATAATATACATTTTATTATTATTAAAATGTTATATGAAATTACATTTATCAATACAAAACAATATTGTAAATATTATTAAATATACATAAACTTACTGACTTTAAGTACCATTTTAAAAACTCTTAATAAATGCACAATAGACATTTCATTTGCCATAAATTATACAAATAAACGATTTTTATAAATATAAAATAATATCAAAAATAACAAGCCATGCATTTTCAGGTTTTATTGGACGATGCGATGGTATAATTTAATTTCTTTATTATTGTGCATCTGCATCAACATTAATTTACTAACACTTAAGAAAGGCGGCATACAAAAGTAAATGATTACGGGACTTTAAGTGGGTGAAATCGCAGGTGTGATTATTATTTTTTCAGCATCAGCATACAGTATAATGACAAGCTCTGGATAAAAGTGCAAAGAAAAGTCCGCTCGCACACATCTCCCAGCACTCAAAACACAATTACGTGTAATGAAAGCACATGCGCTCATGAAAGCGTAAATGGCTTCGATTTCTATTACCAAATATTCAATGCACCATCTTGATTGTAAGAACTCTCTCCCGCCGATGAAACCTTGAAGAAGAATCTCTCTTTTCGAGAGCGTTCCCTTTCACATGCATTCAAGTGTCATATACCGCTTATCTGAAGCAGTCACGCTAACAAGAGAGTCTCGAGTCAGTCTTGCACGTTTTGACTTTTCATTTCTGACTTTTGTATACCGAAGCAGACGGAGCGCTCCGGCGGATCCCTACAGGAGAGAAATGTCATTTCATAGGTGTTGAGGTGCTGATAGATTAATAAGCTCGATCCCGGGTTCGTGGGAAGAGAAGCTCAAACCGAGCTGTCAAAGCCGCCCGACATCCGCTTTTTGATTCTGAAGCTAAACTCATTACTCACTTTCCTCGAACCTGCCTCATCGACAGCAATTATAAAAAAGGGCATAATTCATGAAAGCGTCCGAAAGCCTTTCGATTACTCAGTTCAGTTAAGTGCTGTCAAAAAGGCTTTAATCCACTGGATGAAATAAACAATATACAGGCAGGCAATACGGTGGAAAAAGTCACTAGTTAGACATAAGACCGACGGCTGCTTTCTACAACCAAAAAAAACACAGACGAACTTCATAAAGCGGTTAGTTCTATCCCTCGATTCTGATTGGTCAGCAGCTGGGTATTATTCACGACACGGCATGGCCATAACCGCCTTGCGCATCACCAAAGACTAGACGTCTCACTCGTATAGTTTTGAATTGGGAAAAAACGCGAGCTGCGTCTCACTTAAAAGGCTGCGCCCTGCAGAGGTCGAATCCTCGGGAGGTCGCGTGCTATATGAAGTGTCCTTAACCTTGAATTAAACGAGGCGGCGTCTCGTGGAGGGTCCTGTTACGGGTGGAAGAGGAAACAAGAAGTATAGCGTTGCCATGCCAACACGTGTTGCGCTCTTACACTACTTAAACGGAAAAAAATGCATATTTTTAAAGTTATTTAAAAAATGCTTTTACGTGTTTTATTTTGTTCAGTGTGAGTTGAGTTTTATGAAAGCAATAAGACACTCAAAGCATAATAAAAGGCACCCCGTATTGCTTACATAACGAATAATTTCAGGTAATGAAAAATACATAAAAAATAAACACATACAACATAATACATGCATATGCACATTTTAAATGTGCAAATATTTAAAACGGATGTGCAAACGTGTATTTTTTTAGTTCTATTTTAAATATTTTTTGTGCAATAATTATCATCGACTTGTAATATGGCATTATTCTTATTTACACACTTATGATATAAATAAATAACAGGTTTAGTGAAGAAAGAAAAAGAAAAGAAATTGGAAAATATTTATAGAAAAACCACAAAAATTACAGGCATAATAATAGATATGCATTAAGAAACAACAACATTAATAATAATAATATTAATAATAATAAATTAGAACGAATAAATATACAATGAATAAATAATGAATATCTATGCACACACAGAGCAACATTTATGGGTAGCTGGATATGGGTGGTTTAAAACCACGAATGCAAACTACACTTACAGCATGACTTCATTCGCTCTATTTCAATTTCCACATCAGATTCAAATCATAACTCGGCATCCTGCAAGCATCTCAATTCAAACCGTGCAGCTGGATTGACATGTAAACCGCATTCCCCATTCAGTCCTGAACGCTGCCGAGCCGCCCGTCAGGATCTACATGTTAAAATATGTATGGATTGACTCCTCGGAGTCTGGCTCCCGGTGCACTAAAATATTACGACGCGTATTGAGATTACTAGAAATTACTGCATATCAAGCGTCGAGATGTCTGATTCGCAAGCGGCACGCGAGTCATTACGACTTCTGTAATGAGCAACTGTATTTCTGATTCACTTCAGTCCGCAGCAGAGCGTGCGTGCGCGTGTGTGTGTGTGTGAGAGAGAGAGTGTGTGTGTTGTGCTCATGTGTCAATCAACATAACACAAGCCTCCAGCTCTGAAAGGGGAAACAGAATCCAAAAAGAGAGAGTGAGACACGGACAGAATGAATAATGAGCGTATTCCCTCACGGCTTCACCACGAAGTTCCAGTAAATTACTCCAAGTTTTTAGAGTACCTACAAAAACAAACTCATTAGAAACCCGATTACCATAATTCGTCCACGAGAGATCGAGAGCTACAATCCCGTTCTGCGTTTGCTGCAGGTCCTCTTGCAAAGTTACTCAAGGTCACGCGCAGCTAAAGCACGGCGGTTTTTTCCATTCGCTCTCCGACCAGGCGCGACGGGAAAAGTTTTGGCGAGCAATTTGGTTGATATCGAAACTAATGCACGCAGCGTTGTAATAAACGCACGCGATTCAGCGGCTGAATTTGTTGAACGTGTGGGGAAAGGTTTCATCTGTCAGCTTCTTACCGAGGAAGGAGACGCAGACTTTGCAGAAAGTGCTGAACTGGAACTTGTTGGCCGCCTCCAGTAAGGTCTTGGCGTTGGCCGAGTCGATAATGAGGGAGCCGGTGTAAACAAACTCGAGGAGAAGCTCCAGAACATCTGAACTGATGTTGCTCATCGTCAGCTGCATCTTCTCACCGTTTCTGTTCTCTCCCGATAACCTGGACACAGTATGAAAAAGGTTAAACCTGCAGCTTGTGTGTCGGTTTCAACTAGCAGTGACGGTCCGTTCTTCTCACAGTTATTTATAGACATCAGAGCAGTGGTGTTATTAGGGAAAATAACAAAAAAATAAAATAAAATCGAATTTGCTTTCATTAACCGAAATAACGCTGAAATAAAATAAAACATAAATGAATAATTTTAATTAAAAAAAAAGAGAAACCATGCCTTAGCAACTACCTGAAATAAATTAGCATTAAAATATTTTTTTTTTTTTTTAAAAGTACAACATTTTTAATTATATTTTTTATTTACATTTTAGCTATGAGAAGTGTCATATAAGATTTTAATGAAACCGAAAACATACAAATTAATGGTAATTTTTGATTTTCAACTATTTTTGGCTTTTTGTAAACGGAAATAAAGCTGATGTATAAATATTAGAAGAAAAAACTATTAAAAATAATTATTATTTAAAAATATATAAAAATGTTGCCTTGGCAACTTGGAAAAATTTGATTAAAATCCAATAAAAAATAAAAATAAAATTCATCATTTTACTTTTAATTACTAAACACTCATTAAAATAAAAAAAAAAAAAAAAAATGCAAACCAAATTAAAGCCAATTGAAATATTAGCAAACACTATAATATAGTTAAACAACACTATAATAATAAACAAATAATAACACGGCTTCAGAAGACTTCAATATATAGATGTATATGGACAATTTTTAAGGCATAAATATGGTCTTTTTTTTAAGCTTGACTATACTACATTAACGCATAAACACAATTTTACACCGAAAAAAACGATTAAATAATGGTTAGTTTTTGAGTGAACTGCTCCTTTAAGAAACAATTAAAAACCTATCAAGCAGCGCAAAGTGAGATGGACTCATTTGGAAAAGCATCAACTAAAGCTGTTCAGCGAGTGTGACTCAAAGTCGAGCCTGTGTGTTTCTCTACAGCAGCGCTTGAGGGGAAACTTGAGTGAGCTGCTATGCATTTTCATGCATAATATATGTTTAAAGGCATATGGAGAGCGCAGATTGCCTGGCTGCCGAGATGAGCCGCTCTCCGTCTAGAAGAGGGCCGCTGGCTTAGCGTATCTGCTGAGGGCGGCCTGGCAGGCGGACGCACCGCGGCTTTGCTTTTGCCATTGTTTAGGCGCGTGCCTTTAGACGCTAAACATATAAAGCTCAATTATCTGGGACGCTGCGGAAAGACAAAGGTGTCTGGAGAAACAAAAGCTCATAATGATGTTCCATTAACGGCCGACCGCGTCCAACGAGCGCTTAGACATGGCAGCGAGGTGGAAATAATAATAACGAAGCTTGCTATCCTACTCCAGACACGTGCGTTAAAAGGTGAAGGGTGTCATTTCTGAGTCACTATCGGCAGCAAATGAAATCGTGGAAAGAAAAGAAAAACCCTGCTTTGAGGTAGGAAATCGTGAAGGAGGACAAGCACTTTTGCCTGACCGGGTTGTGTTTTAAAACGCGTCATATTAGCATGGGTGCAGTTTTTAACGCTACACCAAAACGGAGGTACCGTGTTTTGGCTTAACGGGTGACATTCAAATCACAGCGTGCTGTACAAATGAAAAGCTGCTGAAAATGTGCTCGGACCCGGGCCTTTCCGTGATGCAGATGAGTTTGTTTCTTCACCGGATTTGGAGAAAGGTAGCATCTCGGCAACGGGTGCTCGGCAGTGAATGGGTGCCGTCAGGATGAGAGTCCGAACAGCTGATAAAAACACCACAATGCTCCAGTCCACCGGTTAATATCTTGTGAAGCCAAAAACTAACCCATCGTTTCATGTTTTAAACCTTTGGTTTTGGCTAAAATATACTGTACATCTAATCATCCAATGAAGAAAAAAAACTACGGTTATCCAGCCACATATTAGAGCTGTTTGGACTGGTTTCACTGGTTAAAAACCAGTGCTTTGGTCTAACTGATGGACCGGAGCGCTGTGGATTATTGTGATGTTTTTATCAGCTCTCATTCCGACGGCACCCATTCGCCGCAGAGCATCAATTGCTGAAACAGTGATGAAATGACACATTTCTCCAAATCTAAACTCACCTGTATCTCGGATTGCACTTATATTTTTGGGTGAACCGTTTCTTTAAAATGATAGGTGTTTGCAAAATGAGCACGGATAAACGCATGCTACACGTGACACACACACACACACACACACACACACACAAACACAGACAGACAGCGTGGTGTAAGCAAGGGAGGAAAGGAGGGGGTAGAAAATCAGTTCTGCCACAGGGAACCAGCAGCCATCCTACAGGGAAAGGGACCATTCCATGACTGGGACGTGGATTTACTTTCAAACACCTGCCAAAAACAGAGTTCAACACGGCCTGCGTATGAACGGTGACGTTAGTCGTTATAAGAGCTTGGACTTGGAGGAGGCAAAAGGCAGAGTATGAGGTGAGGTGAGGTGAGGTGGGTGTCTCTGGCGCTGGCTGAAAAATCAAGAAATGTTACTCCTGAAAGGAAAAACAAAAATGCAAAGTTTATTGCTGTCAGGTGTAAGTGGAGGAGGAAAGAAAAGGCAAAAAAAGTAGTCGACCATTAAGAGGTGGGAAAGAAAAAGAGCCCTCTCTCTGTCCCTGAGATTAGCTCGTTTCCATAAACACTGAGTTTTTGGGCCATAATTTTGTTCTCGAGTACGATCACATGACTGGCCTGGAAAAAATTTAAATCTATATGGTTATCAAAAGCCTCCAGGGACTATCGCGGTTATATCGATTGGATCGGGACCATACAGTGATGAAAGTACGGCACTCAAAAAGGGCGCACGATATGAGAGTACGTGAATACTGGTTTGTAAAATGCATTCTTTTGGACGTATTTTCAGGCAGCGTCGCGTGCTCTCGTCACAGAGATCCCAGAAAGCATTGCAATTTAAAGAAACAAGTAGTATTTGACAGAATGGAAATACATGACTTGACAGATACATTTTGAAAATGAATAAAAAAAAAAAAAAAGAAAAATCGATAAGAATAAAACAAATGAAAATAAATCGGCTTATAAATAAGAAAAACACACGCACATTTGTAATCATAATTAAAAAATGACTTATAAATAAATAAAAATACATAAACACAAACGCGTAGCAAAAATAATTGACGTGGAAAAGAAATTAATTCCTAAATAAAAAGTCAAACAAGGAATCTGTGCTCAGAAAAAATAGCTTTTTGGCCATATTCCTTTCCTTAAGTAAAACACATGTCTGGCCTGAAATCCTTCTTTAAAACGGTCATCAAAAGTTTTCTTTTTATCCCCTGACTACGACTATTATATTGATTAGACTGAGAAAATACAGTGATGAAAGTACGGCACTCAAAGGGGCTGCAAACCTTTTAAGAATGACAGGGGTCTCTAAAATAGACACAATTTCCATTTTTCCCATTTTCCAGGAAATGTCGAGCACGCTCATTTGCCTACGTCCTTGAGAGAAAAAGCGGTCTGAAACATCTATAAATGTGAGTGCTTGCTTTGTTCCAGTGTTCGCTGACATTACATGCAGATTGTCCGACAATATTATACCTGATTACACACCACAGCGCGGTTTAATCAACACTCGCTTTCATGAAATCTTCAGCACAAACGTGTTATTTGAACGGCAAAGCGTCTTTTTTAGGCGAAACTACTTTTCCAGCCACGATTTATGCTTAATTTAGCTTTAGCTGTTTGCGCGTCCTTTAGCTTCAAAACCCTCGAACTAGGCCGGTTCATGCAAAAAAAGCTGAATAAATTCTGCAAATAAATATTCTAGGAATCATGGCATGAACGCGTAAAGAAATACAAATTAACCCAAAATAAAAATTCACGATTAAATGAATGCCAACCAATAATAAGCGATTGTCATGATAGCTAAGGACTATATCAACTCCACAAAAAAAACGACGCTTTAGCTTATGCCTATATTGCTTCTTCCAGACAAAACGAGATAAGAGGATCAGAAGAAAGCAGCAAAAAAATTACAAGTGGGTATCAAACCACTACAACTTCAGAGTTAAGTGTCCATTTTAATGGAACAAAACAAATCAAGAGTTGTCAAACTAAAGTGGGCTCTTCAACGCCAGCTATCCGTCTCAGACTAGTAACGAAGTGTCTATGCTAATATATATATACGTGAAAACACTCAGCAAGTGGCAACGTGATGGATGCGCTGCCAGAGACAAAGCACAAATATTCAATAAAATCCAGCAGGCGTACAAGCTGGATCTCTGGAGATATTGTGAAATTCATAAGCGCCGCTGCCTTGGTATCGACGCGAACGAGGCAGCGTTAATGGCTATATATTACATCCGAACGCAGATCCACTTAGCGTATGATCTGCTAAATGGATGAATCACTTTTTAATGCACGTTTTTCTCGGAGAACGACAAATGCAGCAGGTGTTCTTTATAGACGATTAGATAAACACGGTCCGTTTGACTGATATAAATGACGGGCGCCCCGAAAACGACAGCCTGATTCGCTCATTAAAGGGCCGCCAGGCTTCTCTGATATTAATCTCAGATTACAGCTCAATGCGCGGATCATTTTCAAGATCAATGTTCCGTTCGGATTTGATATTCACCGTATAGGCCTTTTTCCCCTTAAAGTTCAAAGACCGAAGTCAATTTTTAATAAAGCACATCTGAAGTGTAAACAAGCAAATAATCATGCTGAAATGGTGTAGGACCACTTAGATTTTTCCGACTAGAAATGCATGAGAAATTAATAATGCAAGAGTGTTTTTTTGAAGAGTTTAGTATGCCGCTGCTTTATGGATCATGACAAGCCATTGATTTTCTTCCGCCGAACAAAGCTTTTGGCTCTCGATTTAATGTAGCATGAATTTTCAGCAGACAGACAGCTCAATGTACATAAACGCACACAAACATCAGCTTGAACTTTCCAGTTGAACTGTGAAGTTGAACTGGATTGAACTGTCTGTTCGAATGCAGGGTGCTGCTTTAATGCAGCTCGACAAGGTTACATATTTTCGACTTTGTAAAAAGATAAACAACTGCACAGAGCTAATGTATTTTTTCGACTGAATGCCGATGATGCGGCTTTGTATGGCTTTGTTCTGGAACCTAATGAGCCGCCTACAGGCATCATATGTGCAAGATTATGCTGGTTTTCAAAACCCCATCCCAGAATGCATGTTAGGTCGCGATTCCAGAATGAAACCTGACAAGCTCAATTAAAAAAATAATAATAATAATTGATTTTTTTAAATAAGTAGTGTGCATACATAATACAGACTTGCTAAAAATAAACAAATGCAAAAACAAATCCATAAATGCATATATAAGTGCATACATCTATAAATATATGTGAAATAGATAGAAATATTAGATAAATAATAGATAAATATAAATGTATTATTGCATTAATAATTGCAATGAAAAATAATGAATAAATGCTCATGCATAAACACAAACAATTTATAAATCCATATATATATATATATATATATATATATATATATATATATATATATATATATATATATATATATATATGGCATAAATACTTAAAATACATAAGTGCACATATAGAAAGCAGAAATGCATCAATACAAAAAATAATAAATGTGTAAATAAATGTACATAAATGTAATAAATGATATTCTAAACAAATGTTATAAATAAATAAATGCATAAAAAGAAAAAGTTAAACCAAAACCAAAATAAATACAAAACTGATGTCGAAATAAATACATGTGCATAAATAAACATAAAGCGCATATACAAAGCATAAATGCATGCACAAATACGAAAAAAAGTGTAAATCATGAACCGTTCATCGTGATAACATCGAAATCAATTCTATTAATTTTTAAGTCGCATGTGCACGATGCGTTCCAGATCAGTCAGGATGCTGCCTTGGCAGCTCACTAGGTTTTGCAGAAATGCTAGTTTCCTCTGTGTTTTAAAATAAGACAATCTAGACGTTAACAAGAGTGTGAAATTCCCCATTCAGAGCCTTCCAGAGGCACTGGAACTCGCTTCGCGAGGTGTATCAGCACATTTTGTGCTTCACTGAGAACAAACTTCTGAGTTATTGCTCCTAATGCAGTTTTCATTGCTGCCGCTCTCGAGATAGTTCAGCTCGACCTGGACTAAATTCACAATCAACCGGCCGAGATTCCCCGGCGCAATCTGGCCTTCAAGCTGGAGTGGATGCTTCACGATATATATCAGACCAGAATATGCAGCGATTTCCATGCCAGGTCGACTCAAATCTGTTTGTTCTCTGTGTTCAATGCCCTGAATTAATTAATTTGATGTGATTCACACAAGGCTGAGAGGGTTAGAAGAACAACAGCCATGCAATCGGCTGTACTTTCATTCAAAAATACATTAACCCTATAAAGCCTCCTGCATCATATTTGATACGCAAATTTTTAAGGCTTAAATTGCCAACATGAGCCAAACTCTGTTGCACACAATCTACTTCAGCTCATCGTCTACTTGTCGTTATGCTGTGATAAATCTTTACTCATTTCATAAATGTAAGCGTAAAAAATAGCTGTTATGTTATTAGTGGTAATATTAATAAAAGACGGACGCTTCAAGATGACCAAAGCAACTACTCGATCATCTATCATGTTTTTATGTCTATGTTAAAATGTCTCAAAAATTATCGCCATGATTCTGAAAAATGTATTTGTTCATCATTGGGTTGCATTGCATTTAATGTTTGGATCACCTTACTAAAAGAAATATTATTGAAAAAATAAAGTGAATACAGACATTTATATAATTTGATTTAACTGTCTTTAAAGATCTCATTGATATACATTACAAGCAACAGAATGTAATCTTTTTGTGCATAAAAATTGCAGCATTTGTACCAAATTGACCTATTGGTAAGCCCCTCCCCTCGAACGCAGATGAGCCAATGGCAATCGAGTATCAGCGGCGCAGAGAGTGGAGGTCTTATGGGGGTTTATGATTAAAAAAAGGAAATCTATGTGTGCGGGGTACTTGTAACACAGATTTCAATGTCATACAATTTTCATCTGCTCAAGCAGAACGTTAATGTCATCTTGTGCTTCAGAAAGTATCTCTTGACCAAAACTGTAGGCGATAATGAGAGCCCATGCTAATGTACAAACATGAAGAGCGGACTGACTAAACGAAGGTCTCTTTATGTTAAACGCGTCAAATGTAAATGAATTTAATCGTACCCTGCGACACATGGACAGCTTTGATTTGGGATGTTGTTATCCACGATAAGTCCGTCCGTAATGTGAGACTTCTCTCGCTTTGAGTTATTTACCAGGTTTATTTTTAAATGTTTAAAACTCCATGGAATATTTCATTCCTATTTGGTGCCCTTCTGCGTCTAAAAGTGTGCAAAACCAGTTTTTTACACTGCAGCTGTCAATGTAAAACAGTGAGTCAATTGATATATTGATACATTCAAAATATTTTTAACGACATGCCTTAAAAAAAAAAAAAAAAAAATCAAGCTCTGAAATACAGATCAACAAAAAATCATAGAAAAATTACAGACAAAACACAATAAAATTACGAATTATTTTTCTTTATTATCTTTTGATTTTATATATTTACTTTTTGTCTATATTCTTACTATGCATAAAGCCTGATATATCAAGTGTGATACTTAACAAAAAAAGCATATGCAAACTTTCAAAATTCAAAAAATTCAACTCAAATGTCTCTATTACTTCAAATGTCTAGGAAAAAATTCTACCTCTGAAAAACTGATCGTAAAAATCAAGCTAGGACCTATAATACAGAAACTGATCCAAAAGCAAAGCCTTCTACAAACAATCTTTTTGATTTTCGCATTACTACGTCTTTCTGCTACCTAATAAAAATTAGACGCTAATCAAAAGTATAGCATGCAAATTTATATATAAGTTTCAAAGGTTTGCTTCAGCACAATTTACAGCAAACGAAATGTAAAAACACGAATCTGTAGTAAACGAGCGGCGAAACTGGCCTCACGGGTTCACCAGAAGGGCACCTGACACGTTCACAGCGGATTCTGAGCTTGCGCGCGTCTTTGACTGTAAACACGATTCGGTATCAGTGTGGGCTCGTAAACAACATCCAGTCAGTCTCACGGCTCCGGGACACCCGACTGCTGAGATCAGCGTCGATACGAGGCGGCGAAGTCGGCAAGAAACAGAATTTCCCCGAGCATAAACGAGACCGGCGCAGCTCCCTTCATCTCGGCGGCGCGCTCAAAGCGGCGTGTGAATTTCCGCCGAGATACGGAGCGAGTCACAGCAGGTAAAAGGTGAAGTGGGACGACTAGATCATCCCGTAGAAGCACTTGACACAGACAGTCGAGCTCATCCAATATGCCAGACGCATCCCTAAAATCTGCCTTTCATTTGTTTTGACATTTACAAAGCATTTAAAACCAAAAGCCCCAGTCATGGAACTTCTTCGCCCATTAAAATGCGAACCGGCACACTTAGGAAATGGAGATGAAAGGGTCAGATCGGCCGGCGCCTTGACCTTTCCCAGCAGTAAAATACATTCGTCGGTGGGACAGACAGAATGGCTACTGGCCCTGTGACGGGAACCGATGTCTTCAGACCTGCAAGAGACAGGGAGGGAAAAGGAGGCGACACAAATGCACCCTACGAAAAGAACAGAATGGATCAAGGACGGGAGGAAAGCAAACCTTTTCACCATGTCCTTGAAATACAAGCTGCAGGAAGCTAGAACATTTTGATGGACTTCAAACTCTTTGCCTTCAACAATTATTTTCAGGTCTGTAAACTCTTTCTCTCGCCGCTGCTGGTTCAACTCCTTCAACATCTCTGTAGAAGAAGAGAAAGAAGAGAGACAGTGATTTTCGGACCTTCTGAGATCCAAGCACACAGCAAATGACGACAAAACCAAGTCATTACTCGAAGAGAAACAGGGAATTATTGGTCTGTGCAAGCATAAGGCTGGAATGGAGGAGTAAAACCGTCAAGCGTGAAGGAAAAACAACAACAGAAGTGAAGGGCAGAGGTCAGAGCTCTCATTTCATTAGGATTCCGCCGAGCAAACGCTCAACTTCATCAGTATGACGTCTACAGCTCTGATTTCAAGGAATACTTCAGCTAAAAATGAAAACGCTGTCATTATTTACTCACCATCATGCCTTTGTTCGTTTCAGACATTTTATTGTAGCGTGAGCTATTCCTTTTACAAACAATGGAATGCTACAGTCGACAATGAGAGTTACATTCACATTCTTCATGTACTGTATTTTTATTATTATGGTTACTTTTATTATTACTAAAAATAGGCTTCTCTCTCTCTCTCACACACACACACACACACACACACACACACACACACACACACACACACACACACTCTCTCTCTCTCTCTCTCTGTATAAATGTGCATATATAGAGGGAGACAAAAGAGAAAAGTATAAATGCAATATGTAATTTCTTTTTATTATTGTTAATTATATTACACCTCACCACCCCCTCCCACATATCCTTAGCATCTGAGCCACAATGTGGATGAATTTCATTTATGAAAGGGAAATGTTCTGAAGATTCATATGTTGGTGCAAATCATTTTATGCCGGACTGCTTCGTAAACAAGGGTGGGTTCAACACAGCGTTTGCACTGAAAGATGAGTCAATACCAGCTGTTTATGCTCAAACATCATATCCAGAAGTAAGAATCGCCTCGTATTTTCTGTGCTCTGACAGTATTCACAGAGAGCAGAGCTTGTCGTTATCCCAAAAAACTATCCCTGTCTGCATATTTCATTATAAAGTTCTGACATTTTGGCTGTATGACATTCTGTGAGCTGTAAAGGTTCTGCCCTCTTCTTATATAACATATTGTAAAAAGGGGCATAATTTGTCTCTTAGGTTTTTAAGCTATATTTGTATTCTTTAATAATATTTTACGCCTTTTTAATAATCTATACTTTAGTTGTGATGCATACACCTGTCCAAACAGACGTACCATTAGCTCAGAGTCTGATACACATGCAAAGCTGTCAATAAAGAAATACATAAGAATTATTAAAAACAAATGTACAAATACATTAAATTAAATACGCATTAAATAAATATAAATGAGTTAAAATAAGTTAATAAAGTTGCTGTTACCATGGAAACAGACTGCAAAAGAGAACTATAACTCACTCCCAGAAAATATTAGGAATTATGTAACCATGCACATGCAATAAGCTGGATTTTTGTATATATTTAGGGGGAAACATCAGACATCAAACGCATTTATTAACCAACTATGGTACAGCGGTTTTGATTACATCATTCATAATGCTTCATGGGATTTATTTTGACCTAAAAAGCCCTGTATCTTTGTACTTTTGTGTTTGTATTGTGATCTATCTGGAAACATTTTACTGAAGAATGTTTAAAAATCCCAACGGAGATAATGAACAGGAAAAGTACTTCTAAAAACCAAGGCCGCAGAAAAAGGGATTGTGACCATCTGACCTAAAATAACATTTATTAAACCAACATGATAAACAACCAGCATGTGAGTCAAACCAAAGAATACAAATATAGATAAAAACTCAATGAAGGAGTGAAAGAAAGAAAAAGAAAGAAAGACTCATTACTTGGTAATATCTTGCACTGAAATAAATATATTTTTTATTTTATTAAAATTGTATTTATTTTCATTTATTTCATTAACTATATTACAGCAGTGATCTGAAAACAATGATATAATAGTGAAAATGTTATATTTTAGATTTACAAAAACAGTTTTGTCATTTTTAATTCAAACAGAAAACCATTAGTATGGTAATGACATTTTTTTGTGTCAATAAAATAATTGCCACAAGGCAACACATATTAATAATAATCATAATAATAATAATAATAATAATTATTATTATTAGTAGCACCAGCAGCAGCAGTAATTATGCATTTAATGCGCTATTAATAATAAATATTACCTTAAGTATTATTTTTCATGTGAGTAGGAGCAATAATAATAATAATAATAATAATAATAATAATAATATTTAATAACTTATAATTGTATTTTCCCCTTAAAATAGTCTTTTAGAGATGAAACAGGCTTTTAGAGCAAAATAAGAATTTATTCAAGGAAAAGTCATAGTTAATAGTTAATAAGAGGTAACAAGTGTTAGATTTTAGGATTAAATATCACTTGTAAACTTTACAATGTTCGTGATGGTCTTTTCAGGTCCAAGATTAGTCCAAAACATCCTCATGTCCAGGAAATTATGCTCATCAAATTCTAATTATAAGGTGAGTGCATGCATGAGTCATAGCTGACACGGTTTATGTATAATTAATCATCTCCGAAGCCAAAGCAGAAAGATTTGATGCGCTGGAATAACTTCTTCGAGTCCCAAAGTCCCCGTAACAGCAGGACGCCGTGATCGCGACAGGTATTCATGACTAATAAGAAGCGACCACAAACAACAGCTGATATACGACGAGACCCAGTTCTGCGCAACAAAGGATATTGCGCTACTGAAAATAAACACATTCAAAGTCACTTCTGCATTTCATGTGTTGGCTTTCCGTGCAGTCATTTGAATAATTGGCTGGTGTAAGCGTCTCAGCTTCATTAGAGCAACACGTCACACGCCTCTGACAGCTGTTCCGCAGACGTCTGACAAACTAATAAGGAAAAGGACACGCGATTATCTGCCTAAAATGTTCCCTATTAATTTGAGCCAGGGATAGCAAGGATGGCAGGAAATTATTCTCTATTTAAGTGGGTCAGTGTTCTCTGGAGGAGACCATAATCATAAAATAGCACAGGGCAGTCTAGCGGGAGCAGGAAGGGAGATTTTAAAGGAAAATTAACGCATTCGTAATTGTTATTAACATTTGCGCATGAATCATTTGAGTTAAAACGCACTCCAGCGTACAGCTGCGTCCAAAAACCTCAGGCTCTTCCATCTGAACCCGGAAATCAACTTTCCAAAACCGAAGGCAAAGAAAGGCCAAGGCAAGAAACGGAAAAGCAATATTGAAGCTTGTGCACAATTTCTAGGCCGACAATCGAACGCAAATGCAATTCGTGACTTTCTAGGTTCTTCCAAAGCTCATGCTGGAGAACACGATCATCATCAAAAAAAAAAAAAAAAAAAAAGCTAATAACATACAGTTTTTTGCACAGACCAGTTGTTTCGCTTCATAGGACCTCATTAAATCCAGTACACTGTAAAAAAAAAAAAGTTGAACCAACTTAAATTTTTAAGGAAATAAGCTTCAGCTCATTTTTGAGTTCTCTCAACTTATTTTTGTAGGAGTTTTCTGTTGAGAAAACTCAAAAATCTGATGAAGCTGGTTGCCTTAAAATTTTAAGTTGTCTCAACCTTTTTTTTTTTTAACAGTGTAGCCATGTGCATTAATCTTCTTGCGTGTATATGCTTTGTTGACTCTCAAAACGCTGGTAACTGTATTATTTGAAAGAACAGGTTTTAATTAAAGATGTTTCTACTGATCAAAAAAGTCACCAGCATCTTGGATGGCCTAAATTAACGACAAACCATTGACAACAAAATGAGTAAAGGGGTCAAATTTCTGAAATCGGGATGTATACATCATCTAAAAGCTGAATAAATAAGCTTTCTATTGATCTGTCGTTCAAATTTGGCTGAGATACAACTTTTCGATCAACTGGAATCTTAGTGTGCAAAAAAAATATTATCAATGCATCCTCAGCAATGCATATCGCTAATCAAAAAGTTTTGATGTATTTATTGAGAGGAAATTTACTAAATATCTTCAGGGAATATGATTACTTAATATCCTAAAGATGTCTGGCAAAAAAGAGAAATCAATCATTTTAACCAATGCAATGTTTTTTTTGGCTATTGCTACAAATATACCTGATACTTAATACTACTTTCGTGATCCGGCGCCGCAAATGTTCATTTTCTTTGTGTTTACATTTATGATAAAGATGCTTCTGAACGTCAAGTGTTACGGCGTGAGACGGAGAGAACAAATACATTCTTCCAATTCGCTCTGCCCATCCTCCAAGAGCACTTTCATCTCTCGGTGGAACTGGAAAGAACGCCGGGGCTCGTGAAACGCGTCCTTCCAGAACAAAAGAGCTGTGAATTGATAACAATAGAGCTATAGATATGGGATGAGGAGTTCTCGAGCGCGATCTCTGACAGGCCACACACACCATGAAGGTCAGAATACATGCATATAAACCAGAGCTGTCTGAATGAGACTATTGTGGGATCTCTTTTTTCTCAAGCACGCAGCTCTTGATGTGAAAGAGGAGAAACTATGGAAAGCATTAGTGGTTTTTCTCCACTTTAAATGAATGTTGACCCTATATGCTTTCACAGTGTTCCTGATCTTATTGCGTATGATTCATCAGTGCAAATTATTCAAATGTTCGCCCCGGTAATATTTCAGAACCAGTTAATAATCAGAAATCTTTCTTAAATAGCAAATTAGCATATTATGGTTAGGATCACGTGAAACGTAAAATTCAGCGCTGATTTTTTAAACGTATTTAAATACTAAACAGCTTTTTTAAATCCTAATAATACTTTGTTTTTATTACAATTTGACTGTATTCATGATCAAATAAAAATGCAGCCTTGATTAGCATAAGTGACTTCTTCAAAAATTATTTCACTGCAAA
Source organism: Puntigrus tetrazona (assembly GCF_018831695.1). Lineage (NCBI taxonomy): Eukaryota > Metazoa > Chordata > Actinopteri > Cypriniformes > Cyprinidae > Puntigrus > Puntigrus tetrazona. Next base: position 37,038 of record NW_025048156.1, read on the forward strand.
AAAATGCTTTCGATTTTAGATTTTTTTGTATCGTTTCCAGTCGAAATATCAAAAAAAATCTTAAAATCAACGGGTCTTTTTTTCAGTCAAAATTAAGCTACTTAACCTGTCAATGGGGTAAAGAAAACAAGATTATTTAGCTCGTTTCGAACAAAAACTCTTGATTTTTCTGAAAACATTTTTTTTTTTACTTGATTACGAATCGACAGATATATTGGCCGGAAGCAAGACAAGTATTTTTTGCAGTGTTCAAACTTATTGCTGTTAGCGTAGAAGGGAAAACAACAGCAGTGTTACCAGATTTTTACGCACGGAACATTTATTTTTTGTTTCAGTAGCATTAGATAGCATTGGATTGGTCTAAATAGGAAAGGCAACTTGCGTCAGTGCATGCTGAATTTTGGTCTAATGGCACTCAGAACTGTACTTTTTTCATGCATAAGCAGATTCAAATACTTGACAAGCGTGCAAACAAACTTCAGCAGTCAAATGGAGGCAATATTTCCCCAAAATGACATTAAAACAGATTCAGGTAGCTGCCTTTTACACGTCAACTGTAACTTTAACCAACCTCCTAAAGATTCTTCTTAAATCCCTGCTCTGCCATCACAGTAGTTTGCCTGAAACAGAAAAGTGACTGTAGAAGAAGACTATGCTAATGATTGCTACACTGCCCTTGTGGCGATGCTCAGAATATGACTTGTAGTCACATTGCATTAGGAATCGGGTTCTGACGCGTTACGGAAAGCAATAATGCATGAAATTGAGCTTGTGTGGCTAGAAGCATTTAGTCTCACAAACTCAAAATGGCCAAAAACACACAGGTCTCATAATTTAATCGTAATGCATCCAACTACAATATAAGACAAAACTCTGATCTGAAACCCAGCGAGCTATCGTTGAAAGGTTTGAGGTCAGTAAGATTGATTCTTAAATGAAATGAAAACTTTTTTTGAACTAGGACGTATTAAAGTGACGGTAAAGATATTTACAATGTAAAAATATATATTTATTTATATAGAGAATGATTAAGATATTTGAAAATATTTCAGTTTCGGAAAATGTGTTATTTTGAACGTTCCAGTCAGAAAAAAAAGTTAACATTTAAAGTAAACATTTATCATGCTTAAGATATGTTCTAAAATATATATTAAGCAGCAAACCGATTGTTAATAATCGGAATATTAGAATATTAGCATATCAGAATGATTTCTGAAGGGTCGTGTGACAATGTTATGATGCTGAAAATACAGCATTGTATCGCAGGAATAAAGTACATTTTGAAATATACTTAAATAGATCATTATTTAAATGTAATTAATATATGGGACTTCTTTCGAAAACTTAATTAACTTCAATTATACAGGCGCCAAACTTAATACCAAAATAAAAAATAAAAAAAACAAAATAAAATATTTTACTAAAATATTGTATTATTATTATTATTATTATTATTATTATGTTAATTACTTTTTAAAAAACATTCAATGGTAACAATAACAATTATTATTATTATTATTATTATTATTATTATTAGAAGAAGAATAAGAACATACCAACATACCATTCCTAAACTGTTGAACAGCATACATGTGGGCATAGTCTACAACTGAAATGAATGAGTTTCATTACATGATAATTAGGTTGTAATATTTCTTTTAAGCTTTTTACTATTAAATGAATCTAAGTACATTATTTAAATATAATTTCTCTTGCTTAATTTTCTCCAAAGGTTTTTTAAAAAGCATAATTATGCTGCCTACCTCCTGAAACAGCTTTAGTGTCTGAATCGCACCTTAAATAGATCTTTTATGAAGTTTACCTCTTCCAGGATGGTTTTTACCATAAATCTTTAAAAAAAAACGAACTCAGTTTTATTATCCATGCAACGCACCGCAAAATATCCAATATGCATAAACATAACAGGATTAACATCACATGAATAACAGATGTCATCAATATGAAGTAATTATCATGCTCTCACGTCTATAAACAGACACCTTTCAACCTCAATATTTCACTTTAGATTTCGTCAATTATAAACACGCACACGCGTACAAGAACGCAGTGCATGTGTAAATCAAATATAGTAAGTAGGGAAAAAGACACGCCACATGCATAACGTGTTTTATTTGCGGCGCAGTTTAAGGGAAGCTCAACTCTGTGATGCATTGCTTTACAGTATGAGCTGAAGTTTAATACTAAATCGCTCCTAACAGAAGCAATAACGGCAAAGCTTGACCTGGCGAACGCTACTAAAAATCAATGCATCTAATCTAAGTCAAGGAACTAATCAGCGCTTCTGCAGCAGGATCGGGTCAGATTGTGATGGACGTCTCTCTCGTTCTCGGAGGAGAGGAGGAGCAGATCGAGCTGCGAGGAGCAGCTTTTACTGTTTAGAGAGATAAAGCCGTGATAATTCATCCTAAACCCGACCTGTCAGAGATACGCTTCCACACTGCGGCACACGGGGCTTGATAAACAGACACAGAGGTTCGAAATGAAGACTGGACATGACACTTAAAGAGGCATGGAGAACTCCTTCTGTTTTAAAGAGGAAGCATGCAAAGCTTCATGTCTTCAGACATTCAATAGACAGCACAGTCTATTAAGATTTTTTTATTTATTTAATAATGTTGACCTTATATTGGATAAACTAAGTGGAGTTGGCTCTTTAATGCTCCTGTGATTTTCAGAAGAAGTCCAAAAACACCAACATTATCAGCTTGAGCTTTATTCCACGAACAAACAGCAGAACGCCAAGGTAATGGGTTTGATTCCCATGAAATGCCGATAAAACGTATTCACTGAATGCAATGCGAGATGCTTTAAATAAATGCATATCCCATTTAATAACACATTATCCTTGCTTATAGATAAATCCGGGCCAAATCTTCTACATCTACACTTTTTTGCTGAAATGCGCACCGATCTATCCATGCACGTCTGCCTCGGACGCCATTAGTTTGCATTCAGCTCTTCCTGCATTGTATCGGATTACTTCCTTTCTCAAATGCATTTTGCAAAGTCTCAATCTTTGTCTGAAGAACGGCCAAAACTCAGCATAAATGTACGCGTCTCTACATTTCACAGCTCCGTTTAAATGCCAGGGTTTGCATCAAATCATCACATTTATTATATATTCCGGTTTCAATAATCTGGTGGCATCAAGTGTCCTTGAAAACATCCGCCATTTTTGCTGTTAAAAGGTATATATTAAAAAATTAGAATTTCTGAGTGGGAATTGTTAGACCATTTTTTAAAGTTAATCGAACACCTTTCTTTATGCAGATGTAAGATTTTCTGATGCAATCTTCTCAATTATGACCTAAACCCACCAACTTTATTTTATTTCATTTTAAGTTACACGCAAAACCATGTTTGGAAGCCATCATCTAAAAACATGACCAAAATCCATCAAAGCGTCCAATTTTTATTTAATCAAACATCTTTCTGTACGGAAAAAGTGTTTTTTCGGATGCTATCTTCTCACAACGATGGCCTTGATCCATTAACATCTCCAAAAATAGCAGGTAGCTGCAACTGGCTTAAAGTTTTTCAGCCTTCTTTAAAGCGAACTCGCATTTTGGTCGGATTCCAGCACAAAACACCACCTTTTCACAAACCAGTGAAACTTAAAAGCGCCGAGATGACATTTCCGTTGACTTGAAAGAGTACTCGCTAATGTCCAGTGCTTAATAATCTGTACATTTCTGTGTTAACTGTCAATATTCAACGAACAAAGTCTTTGGCACCTGATTTCCCATCATCCCCAGAAGCAATTACAAGCAGATAAATGGGCGGCAAACTCGCCTTATGTTCTCTTCTCTTCAGAAGATTAATACCTCACACGATTCAACATGACATTCAATACGGGGAGATAGGAAAATAGATTTCTGCCTGTAGCTGGCTAGAAAATCAAGGTGATTTGAGAGCTTTAGGGCATAATATTACACAATAACGATAGACTGGTTTCTTTTGAATAATCTTATTGCATTTTTATATGGAAAAAGTACGAGAGTCCAAAAACAGAACAGGAAAAGTTGAGGCTTACTCAAGTTGCATCAAACGCCACAAGTTTATTTCCCCTAATAAATCATTCCTAAGAAATTAGCTATGGTACATTAAACTTGCCTGTCCCGACTGTGTTGATATATGAACTAAAATTCATTTATACTATATTTACATAAGGTTTCCATTTATATGGAAATTATTTCTGCCATTTCAGACCCACCAACAATTTTGCAGAAGCATCCACTGCCCCGTAAATCTATTTGATCTTCACAATAGTTCCTGGATGCTGCCGAATATCAAAGGAGCTAATTCATAAAATCATTAGGAACTTCCGCCGGTTGGGTAAGGAAGAAAAACAAAAGGAAATAGAAAGGCGACTGGTCCCGTCTTGGGTGGGTGTTGACGAATGGGGCGTTTTATTGAAAGCGAAAGGCTGGGAAGTAATAAAAATATTTAAGATCATCGAGTGGAAGATAGCGAAGGATTCTTTCGGGGTGCAACGGAACATTATAACGGCTAGGAAAACCTTTACCTTTGGGATGCCAGGGGTCCGTGAATTCGTATTTCCCCAATCCGACCGTTCTCAGCATCTGCAGGCCGTTGCTGGAGGACTCCTGCTGGCCGTTCGTCAGAGGCCCGTTGGTGGGCAGCGCCGAGGAGCTCAAGGTGGCGGACTGAACCATGGGATGAGTCAAGTGTCCGTTGCCCACCACCGAGTGGACGGGATGGGCGACCTGGCAGACGCTGGGCATTGGAGGCAGGCCTCCGACGGCGAGCGACTGGCTCTGGACGTTGAGGACCATGTTGGTCATTGGCTGTGAAGGCTGCTGTGGGAGTTGGTAGTGTGTGGGTAATTGTGGATGTGGGGTTTGGAGGGCCGGGGTCACTCCGACGATGGGAGCTTGGACGGTTGCTCCCTGGCTGTAAGCCGGAGGCTGTGGCAGGGCGTACGTGTGTGCCAAGAGTCCAGCCTGGCTCACGGCGGCAGCGACTTGAGGTGGCCATAGAGGAGCTGCAGAGAGCCAAACAACATGCATTTAAAGTAGAAGCATGCGATATGATGATATTAGATTGTGAACTAATAAAATGTGTCCAGAGAGATCATTAGCATTGTGCATCCATGCACGCTCAGATATATGGCTATTTTTGGATTATTATAGCACCTCTATCACACGGCACATTGTAGTTTATTATTTGCATGCGTTTACAGATGAATAGGGTAAAAACTTGTGCTGTCAAACAATTAATTGCATCCAAAATAAAATCTGTACAGTGCATATGTATTACGCACATATATGTTACAAGAATAATATGTTATTTATATATTAAATATATAAATAAATATATATATTTATATATACATATATGATGCATGTAAATATTTTCTAATTATATTATTAAATGTAAATTTAAATTATAAATTACATTTAGGCAAATTTGATGTACAATTAATTTAATTAATTATTCACCACATCATGCAATTTATTAGACTAAAATTTGTATGGCTTAGCAGCCCTAATAATATAAATATAGTAACAGAAATGCATAAATGTAAATATTTCTAAATATATACAGTGTGTGTGTGTATTTAAATAGACATAACAAATATACACAAACCTTTTTTTTTTTATGTGATTAAATCGCAATTAACTGTTCAACAGCAGCACATCATCATACAAAAAATGAGAAGCAAATAAACAAATTAAAATAAAATAAACTTTTAAATGTGTTTTTTGGATGTTTTCTTAATATTAGTCTAAACAAATCTCAAAATTGACCAGTGCATGAAAAATAAATAAATAATCTTATTTGTTTTTAATCGTGAATATTTGTTTATATTTTATTTTAATTAAAAATATATATTAGTTCCTATTGTGAAATCATGAAGTGAAATTAAAATAAATACATTTCTTATTTCACATCTCCCACCCTTTGGCTCAACGGTCTTTCATTGCAGGGTTATATTTATAAACGCTGAAATGAGTTTGTTAATGCGCTGCTCAGTAACTTGCAAAACAAGTCCAATATGAAACATATCTGCGATAAGATTGTAGATGGTGTATCTGCCTGGAAAAAAAAAAAGTCAATATGATGTGATATTTTCCCCATATCTCCCACGCCTAATTTGAAGCCACTTGGAGCAATCAATCAATCCATGCATGCGAGAGAAGATAACGAACAAGAGGTGTTATCGAGGCGCTGTGGGCTTTGCTTTCAGCTCTTTACCTGTGATATCTTTCTCCCTCATCTGTTTTGCGGGCGGCTCATCCGTGTCCCAGGGCGTGGACTGGTTAATGGGTGTTTGTCCCCACCGGACGCTATTAGCCAGGACCTGGCCCTGAGTCTGCGTGTCTGCCGACGGGTGCCCAGAGACCTGTTTCAACGAGAGGAACGTCTCAAGTAAACAGACCAGCCTTTAATTACCGTCTACGTTTCCAATTACAGCCCATTTGCCAGACACTGGTACATCATTTCGCTTTGTTAATATTCCATTCCATTCGCTCTTTTAATTACGCCGCTGTTCTAGATTAGAGCCATCAATAATGCAGGAAAATCCAAGGTCGGCCCCCAGCAATTTGACTGGCTGCGAGAAAGCGAGATCTATATAGAGAACATTTTACTAATTAATTCTTATCTGCCTCGCATTGACTGTAAATCAAAGGGCAGGAAAGAAGTTTAGCGGGATCGAGGGGGACTTTTAATCACTTCGCTGAAAATAGGAACTAAAAAAATCTAACGGAAATGGACACGTAAACCTCATCCTTCACTGAAACTGTTGGGATCGTGAATACAAATATTAACACGTCAGCCCAGACCTTCGACTAAAAACACGAACAGTTTCCAAGCCGTTGTTTTATGTATGCATTATGCAATATTATATGAACACATACTTTTCTCGAAACTTCAATTAGAAAACAGACACTCAAGACTCAAGAAGCTAACTGGCCAAATATTGGCTGATTAATTAGTCCGGCTAATATGACATTTTCCGAATGTAATCTTGCTCGCGATAATGAAATGAACAATTAAGATTTTATTAAAGATCCCATTAAATGGTTAGACAAACACAATTTTCATCAAAGAAAATGGGGCTTGAAGTATTAAATGAATACTTCACAGGCAAGAATGCATAAAAAATAAAACAGATACATCTATCATCCATCTATCATCCATCCATCTATCTATCAATATATCCATCCATCTATCTATCAATATATCCATCCATCTATCATCCATCCGTCCATCCATCTATCTTTCATCCATCCATCCATCCATCTATCTATCCATCCATCCATCCATCCAATCATCCATCCATCCATCCATCCATCCAATCATCCATCCATCCAATCATCCATCCATCCATCCATCCATCCAATCATCCATCCATCCATCCATCCATCCATCCATCCATCTATCTATCCATCCATCCATCCATCCATCCATCCATCCATCCAATCATCCATCCATCCAATCATCCATCCATCCAATCATCCATCCATCCATCCATCCAATCATCCATCCATCCAATCATCCATCCATCCATCCAATCATCCATCCATCCATCCAATCATCCATCCATCCATCCAATCATCCATCCATCCATCCAATCATCCATCCATCTATCCATCCATCCAATCATCCATCCATCTATCCAATCATCCAATCATCCATCTATCAATCATCCATCCATCTATCTATCCATCTATCTATCCAATCATCCATCCATCCATCCATCCATCCATCCATCCATCCATCCATCCATCCATCCAATCATCCATCCAATCATCCATCCATCCATCCATCCATCTATATCTATCTAGTTGCATGACAGTTGAACATTAAGCCGTATGGCAACATTTTATTTTGAACATATTTGAAACATTATGCATATTACTTGCACTTAATATGCTTTGTGTGTATACGGCACTAAATTTGTAAACAAAATTGCAAATTGTATTTACCAAAACGGGAACTCCTACAGTACGTCTTTGTAATTAAAAACGTTGCGAGCCAAAGTCAGCAAAAAAAAAAAAATCTCAGTTTGTTTTTCTGGAACAAAGCCTTTTATTCGCGATCATCTTTTGTTTCTGCAAAAGACGGATCTTATTATGGCGCTGTCAGAACTGGCTGTTTCATAAGCAAGCGGAAGAGGAGAAAAATAAGTAGCTGAAAACAAGTCCTAAACGTCTTCTTGATTTTATGCCACTTTTATTTCGTATGCATTTCAAAAGTGTAAATAAAAAGAAGAAAACATAAAAAGATCCCTCTTTAGCATCGAGTGTGGGCGTTGAGTTTGTCAATGTATTTTTCATTGCCAAGCCGAAAAAAAAAGGTTTCTTTAAATGTGAAAAATGTATTTAGACGTTTCTACGGAGGATGCATTCCTCTTCCCAGCGTCGCTAAAATGTTACAAAAAGTTTACCTAAAGAAAATGAGCAAAAATCGCAAACAGGCACACAGAGCATACCTCGCATGTCTGGCAGTGCAGAGATTACAGTCCGTTACGGCTTTAGTGTCACATTTTTAGTTTTAATTTGACCTTTTGCTTAACCGCCATTTCAAAACCCACTTATAATGAGGGAAACAAATCCACAAAAATGCGAGGACCTCGAATGTTGCGAATGACAGACGTTCCTTCCGTAGCAATCTTTGGGTGGAATTCAGCTCTAGTCTGCACTTCCTTCTCAATACAACGAGAGTCTGAAGCATTGCTGAGCAGCGGATAGAGAGCTTCTCACGCTCAAACGCTTTAGAGCAGGTGCGCCGGACAAATGGCACGAGATGAAAGAACCAAGAGAAAAAAAGAAAGGTCTGCAGACCGCCTTAACGCGCGAAGAATACTTATTTATTAACGGCCACATGCTGCAACGTTAATATATTAATACTGAGGTTTTCTTTGTAAGCCACAGGACCGGGCAGGACCTCGTCAGGCTTCATGATTCAAGCCAGTGAAAGAGCAGAAATCTCCAGCGCTTCACCTCAGAATAGAGATATATCTGACAGGAGGGAGAGCGCTAATGAAATTCACCTGCATTCACTAAAAAAACTTGTCGTATCTGGAATATTCCGTATGAGACCGCCGAATAAATATAACATCACGGGGCTGAAATATGTCAAGTCTATTTTCGACTTACATTTGGGCAGCACTGTTGACTCTCGCGACGAGAAAAGTGGAACGAATTTAAATGGGATGAAACAATTAATGAACGAATGAATACTAATATTTTTGGAGCATTACGGCATCGTTCCTACAAACCGTTTTTTGATGGAACAGCTACATTTACGGTTAAAATAATGTCTTTCGCATCATTAAAACATTACTTTTAAGCATTATTTTTGTGGAAACTCAGCACTTTTTATTTAAAATAATTAAAATGTTTTTTAAACAATACCGCTTTATTGCCGATCGAATGATTTTGGGGAAAACATCTGCAAATAAACGCAGAAAAAACGTTATTTTAATACTTTACATTTTTGGGGGGTGGACATCTGAGCTTTTTATATTACAACAATACTTTAACATTTGCAAATAGACGGACATCGAATGCATTTCCTATTGATTTCAGGGACATTGTTTTTTAGATAAATCCATAAATCCGCATAAAGTCTCTAAATTTGCGTTTAGAAACGATTTGGAAAGCGACGCACAGAGATTCATCCTCTTTTGCGGTATTACGGCTTTTTTACTGATCACTGTGAGGAAGACGGCAGATAATAAAAGCACATCATTTACCTCCTAATAACAGAATCGGCCACCAAAAACCCGAGGGGGTCGGTTTCAGGGTTACAACGCTCTTCGAGTTTATTCCGCGAGCATGTAATCCCTTACACGTTAACCCCAAAACGACACGTTTGACCCACTTCGCCAGTCGCTGAAGATGCGGTCAACAGCCAGCGGCGAGTCGAGAGCCAGCGTCTGGAGCGGCACAAAACGTTACCTGCGGAAAAATAAAACCGCCGCTTCCAATTATAATTTCCCTCGTGTGCCACGTCAAAAACCTGCGGTGCAACACACACCTCGTAGCAATTTAAATGCGCCACTCGTGGCGTGATTATGCTCAAATATCAGGCCAGAAACGGCTTTTCTGCTCCGTCCCCTAGGCAGGAGCAACACGTTCGCACTCCCCTGCTTCGTTTAGTGAAAGTGACCTGCCGGAGTTTTCAAAGTGCACCGGGAGAGCAAGCTGAATTATGATAGGAGCTCAGAAGCGCTCATCTGCAGCCGTCCGGCATGCGTGTGCCTGCAGGCGCTGAGAAACGGCAAATACGACATTTCTACTTCACTTTGCCCCGACTTACTAAAATACTTCCATTTCTGTACGGGTTTCTGCAAGAAGAGCATCCACGAGGAAACGCTACGCATCTCGCTTTCAAGGTCAGGAGTTTAGAGTGCATGATCAGAATTGAAGCAGATGATTGTTTCAGTTGCTTGCAAAAACTGCCAGCACAGCGCTCGCTTAAAGCAGTTACAGCAGCTCATTTCCTAGACTGAACTAGACGCGTGTATGAAATCTGGGAATCTACAAAAATCTATCGCTTTAAAAATCGGCCTTTTTACCAAATGAATACTTTTATTCCGCAACGATCGTTCAAAAGTGACGGCAGAGCCAGTAATAGCGTTATTTTAACATTTCCATTGCGATTAAATCCTGTTCTTTTGAACTCTTTGTTCAACAAATAATTAGGAAAAATAAAAGCATCACGGGTTACATGAATATGTGAAGCAGCACCACTGTTTTGAACATTTGTAATAATCAAAAACGCCATGTTAGAATGATTTGTGAAGGATTCAGTAATGATGGTGAAAAGTCATCTTTGGTTCTTAGAAATAAATGATATTTTAAAATATGTCAAATACTCGATCTATACAAACTCAGCACATCTGAGAAATCGTAAAAAAAAATATCTCTATACAAAAAAATATAGAGAAATATTATTGCAAAAAAAGCAACATTTCAGTCCACTGACCTTCATCCAGTATTTTTACAAAATATATCAAACAGTTTTGCTCCAACTTTGAAATATAAAAATATATATATAAAAAAAAAAAAAACTAAATTATATATATATATATATATATATATATATATATATATATATATATATATATAATATATATATATATATATATATATATATATATATAAATATATATATATATAAAATATATATATATATATATATATATATATATATATATATATATATATATATATATATAAATAGAATAAAATAGAATAAAATACAAATAAAATAATTAATTGTATTATATATAAAATATACACTATTTTCATAGTCCACTTTAAGCTTTCTACTAACTAATTTATTTCATTAATTTGTAACTACATGTCTACTAAGTCTCGGAATAGACTGTTAGGGTAGGTTTATTAGAATAAGTTGACATATACTTGCAAAGTTTCTGATAGTCAGTATGTTGTGGATCTATCAAAATAATAAGTGTCAAAAACTTAATAAGCAGACAGTCTACTAACACTCTAATGACTGCTAGTTAACTAGTTGCAAAGTTACTTACCAACATAAACACAAGAAGAAGAAAAAAAAAAAAAAAAAAAAAAAAAAAAAAAATCGATCTTTTTTTTTTTTTAAATCAAATAAATGCAGCTTTGATTATTTTTCAAAAAATAATAAATAAATAAAATAATAATCGCAGAGACCCGAAACTTTCAAATAAAAATAAATAATAAGTTTTAGATATATTCTTAAAATGATACAGACACGCGGCATGCTTGGATTTTTATGCTGAGGTTTAACTGGACTGTAACAGGCAGACGTCGTTACATAGCAAAACGCAGCCAGGACATTATCAGGAAAGGTTGAGAATAGCGGCGGTGTATCGTCTCTTCAGAGCGAGGTCTCTTTAAATGGCACGCGCTGGTTACTGTACGAGGGCCTGTCAAACAGCGACAGCATGCTTCTGCTCATCCTCCATCCGGCGGCGCGCGAGCGGGATCACTTCCCGCAGTCAAATAAGCCGTCTCCATTCGAGCGGATGGCTGTCCTCCACCATCCTAATCCGCCAGGCGTTGGGCAGCATCGCTCTCCGCCTCTCACAAAGCCAAATACAGCATCCACACTGTCATGCTCTTATTTGCTATTCCTATCTCTGCTGTCAACACGGAAGCCTCTTCCTCGCCCCGGCTCCCTCGGCGCCAGCAGCCCATGATCCATCATTTGTCAGGACCGTCGCTTTGTGAAGTAAGTTTGCCGTTCCTCACGGCTCGCGGCGTCTTTAAAAACATCCTCAGAGACGGGAATCTGAGGTGGTCTCTCGCTGATGGGAAGCGAGGTGTTTTTTAAGGGAAAGAAGCATCCCGAGCGCCACGTCTTTCTCGTGTTGATGGTTCAAAGGAGGATCTCTTGGCCTTCGGTTTGTGCCATTACCCCGCTGAAAAAAAGCTTCAGGCTGGAGCCGCTTTACCTTGAGATGAATTCTGCGCGCGTGCGGCTGCAGATGATTTTCAACAGCACGGAGACGAGGCTCTTAAAAGGGTCACGGCTCCTCAGACCTGTGAGGGACACTGCTGTATCTATGAATGGCAGGCAGAAATACACGGGTCTCGAAAGTCAAGCGTCCTGTTCTCTGATGTCTGGCTTCATACAGACTGTGTCAGATTCACGAGGCAACAGAAAAAGCCTCTGGAATCTATTCAGGCAAACTGAATTTTTGAATTGAAGCAGCAAACCAAGGGCAAAATCGGTCATTATATGCACAACAAAGATGTTGCAGCTGAGGGAAGCCGGCTTCGTTGCTGTTCTTTTTTACGCACACAAACTAAATTGAGAAATTGCATCAAATGCTCCAAACGAACAATGTGAAAATGGCCTAAAACTAAAAAATTATTTTGCTATATGCATATATATATATACACACACACACACACACATATATATATATATATATATACACACACACACACATATATATATATATATACACACACACACACACACACACACACATATATATATATATACATATATACACACACATACAAACTGCATTTGCTATATATAAAATCAATCTGTCTGAACATGTTTTTACTGGAAAAGTCAACTGAACTTATGTTAAAATTCATTTGGGCAATTTTTATGATTATTTTTAGATGTGTTTTGCAATCCTATACTTAGTACTCCACTATTTTTCTTTTTAAACGCAATTCAATTCAATGCCTAATCACAAAAGACAGATGTCAACATATTAATATCCTTGAAGAAAGAAGTCCCGGTCAACTTCTATGTTATTAAAACGAAATGACGTAAAGCGGCTTCATTTACCAAGGCCTTCCAAATAGTTTTTATGCTTAATCCGAGAATAAATGGGAATAATTTGCCAAATTAATCATGCAATTATGCTCCTGGACTAATGAAATTCCTCCGACTGTTGAATCTGCCCAAATAGAGCAGGATTCTGCCAATTTCTGAGTTGTTGAATGTGAAGTGGCAGAATACAAAAGCGCGATAACGAGCGATTCAGACGATCGCATAACGATGGGAAAATATTTCCTTCGTTTTCCCAGTAAGCGACTGCAGAGTTCAAGAGTCCTCCGTGTTTTGGCATGTTCCGGCTGGCCGTTTTGCATAAAGCAGATTCACTAAATCTAAATGAGAGAGCTCTTAGCTGACAAAATGAAACCTTCGGCGGAGCGGAGCTGTTGAAAGAGGTCACGCTACAGATAGCGGCTGAAATACTCAATAAGCTTTCAGGGCGTCTTGAGAGCCGTCCAGAAACACAAGACAGCCGTGATTAGGGAGAGAAATTAAATGGGAGCAGAGTATGAAAGCGTGTCTGAAATGATGGCGGTCACGTTCCCGCTGTAACTCTACATCTGCCGGCAAACTCCACAGAATAAGTTACAGACCGCAGGAATACACACAGAGCTAGCCTGCTGACAGTTGGGCGCTGTTCATTTTTAGCCTAACCGAGAAAACGCATCGCGTCCAAATCAAAAGCTCCGAACCAATGAGGCTTAAAATAAAAACATATAGGCCTGGTTTCATAGACGGGGCTTAGCTTAACTTAGCATTAGGCCATAGTTCAACTAGGACATTTAAGACGTTTTTATAAACATGCATACATATTTTAAGATCAGTCTGTGCAAGCGTCTTCTAGTTCAAACAGCTCGTATTTACATTTTAGGATAGTTATTACTTTTATAGGAAATAACACATCACTAGATGTTGCCGTTCATCATGGTTTTCATCTTATATTATAAAAATTAGAAACAGTGTTCGAACAGACAACACCTATGAATTATATACTGCTAATAAAACTAAAAATTGCGGTTACGTTTTGTTGTTTGCATGATTATCTAGATTTATTGGTGATAATATATATATATATATATATATATATATATATATATATATATATATATATATATATATATATATAGACCGTATCCATATAATAAATCATGTAAATAAATAAAATAATTACAAATTATTATATAAACACAATAATTACCAAAACATTAAATAAATACATTTATAACAATAAATCAGCTAATATAAAGACATGAAAAATGCCATAAATATTTATATAGTATAATAAATCATGTAACTAAATAAAATAATTACAAATTATTATATAAACACAATAATTACAAAAAAATTAAATAAATACATTTATAACAATAAATCGGCTAATATAAAGACTTGAAAAATGCCATAAATATTTATTGATCCCAATTAGTTTACCAATGGTATATCAATCATGTTACTATATGAGCACTATATGAGTAATAAATACATTTTAGACTTCTTTAAAAAGATACAGCTCTACTAAACAACTTGACAGTTCTATTTAAGTGAATAAATATAAATTTTTAATGATAATTAGTTTATCAATGGCATATTAATATTTGAGGTCCTTATTGTTTTCAAAAAAACAAACAGATTCAATTATTTATTAAAGTAAATACATACTTGAGCACTTAAATAAGTAAAAAGAAATACTAATAAAGCAAACAAATTAATAAATATTTGACCGTAAACTCAATTTTGTTGTCTGATTAACAGCGACTTATTTAAAAAAAGCTTTTCAGTTATATTACATGAATTAAATGTAAATTTGAGCTTTGCGGTTTTAATATACGCACGTCTATTAATCGTGACACGATATTTGATTTGATCGTAACGATAAAATATACCGTCTGATAAATTCACTTTAAAAAGATGCACAAAAATGGCTTTATTAGTATTTTGGATCACACTTTATATCAGGTGGCTTTAGCTACTATGCATCAAAAACATGGGTTAGGGTGTAAGGGAAGGGTATTCCAAACATAAGTTCAGAAATTAATTACAGGTGTGATTACATATAGGTATTTTAATAATATACGTCCAATGTAAAAACACGCATGTACACAATAAGTGCATTCTACCAAATGATTCATTTCAATGCAAGTACACAGCAGTGGGGCTAAAACTAGAAAAGCCCGCCTGTAGTCGAACATCGTTTTATTAGCTTGCATTGTAATTAGCTCGCAGAAAGTTTCAAAAGTAGCTTCACCAACACCTCAGCATTTTAATGAGCCCGGACGCAGCAAATTGACCCCTTTCGAGTCATTTGACAGTATTTATATCCGCCTCGCGAGAGCGCCGACTCCTTTCGCAGGATCAAGACGGAAAGGCCACGGAGCCAATCTTCTCGGCGAGATTCGTGACTTAATATGCAAGCAAATGACTTTAGCGCACACTCCATTATCGGCTGCTCCGGCCGCCGCAGTAAAATCGCAAAACGAGAGAAGCCAATACGCCGATACTTTAAATAATAAAATGTCCGTCTTTTCGCACAAAGGCGTCTTTGTACGCGGAATGAAAGATGCGCGAGCATATTGCTTTTGACCCCGGACTTTCCCCAGCGTAGACGTCTGTAAATCTAAGATTGCTTTATTCTTCCCCCCGCTCCGGCCCGTCTGCAATATGAAAGCAGGTAGCGGGAGTTTCTTCTTGACACAGATCAATAAGCAGCCCCGCTCTTCCTTATCAGAGATGGCTTGTAGAGATATGCTGGTGGGGGCGGCTGCAGGGCTTTCATGATGGATGACAGAAAAATTGACCCTAAGATCCACCACTGCACGCGCTTTAATCTCTTTTTTCCGCCGCGAGTGGAGACAACAAACACATGTGGCACGTAATGACGCCGCAAAGCTCTCCAACTTGTTGCCACCGTCTACAGACGCGTTTGAAGCGGCTCCATCTACGCACGGAGACAAACAATAAACTAAAAATAAATGAAAAAATACATATGGAGAGTTTATTCGCATACACGGATGACTTTTTCATTTTCTAAAATCCTGTTGTTACTACGCTAACTGGTTTTTGTTTCGTTTGTCGTTTCACCTTAGTTACACAGAAACGTTAAAATCAACAAAGAGTTATATGTTTTTGCCGAGTAACTCTTCGCATGTAGGTAATATAGCCAAACCCAAAAAAAGAATTAGGCCGACGTTAACGTGTAAAAGTCATAATGCCCTCAACAAAATAAACACAAATAAGTAAATAAAAAAATGTAAAAATTATAAATATTTAATATTTTATGTAAAAAGGATAAATAATACTAAATAAATAACACCAAGACCAAATTAAATACAGAATTACCTACAGTGAGAATTTTACACTGTTAATATTTATATTATAATATTTGATCGTATTTTTCCCTGCCTATAATACACAGAACTATGTTTATGAAATACTGGAAGAAAACATTTTTTTTTTTTTTTAAAAGCATTCAATGCAAATGTACTTCTCAGGGTTATTAAAGATAATGAGCACTATTATCAACTATATATAAAAAGACCTAAAACAACACTGAAAGTAACAAACATACATACATACAAACATACATATACATATATATATATATATATATATATATATATATATATATATATATATATATATATATATATATATATATACACATACATATACATACATATACACACACACACACACACACACACAAAAACATTAATAATATTAAATAAAAATTAATTGTTAAATTAAAATAATTAAATAAAATTAAAAAAAAAAATATATATATATATATATATATATATATATATATATATATATATATATATATATATATATATATATATAAAAACATACAGTCTAACACAGTTGTATAATACCTATAATTTTATCTCCATGTTACCACAATAACATAAAATAAAGTGAAGGCAGTTTGCAGAGCGGCGCAGGTGTGTTCAGTCCTACCTTAGCGGTGGAGGTGGTGCAGGTGGAGGCTAAGCGCTTGCAGGTCAGCTCGGTGTTGGCGGTGCTGGTGGTGCCGGTGACCGGGGTGGGCAGCAGCGAGGGGATGACGGGCAGGGGCAGCAGGCCGGGACGGTTGTTGGGGGCGGAGGAGGCAGAGGTGGAGACGCAGCCGTTCACGGTGCCCCCGCAGCTGCTGTTGGAGGCGCAGCGCTCCCTCCGCTCCCAAACGCTGCGGAAATCCCGCTCAAAGCGCTGATGGTACCGAGACATCATGACAGAGCGGAGCCGGAGAACGAGAGACGCTTGTGCTCACGGCGAGCTGGAGAACACCTAACGGAGGAGAACAAACACCTTATATTAACATCTCAAAAAACAAACACACACAATAATGTCAAAGATATATCAGGATCTAACAGCTGATCACGCAGCAGAGGTAAGCAGACATCCAGTGAGCGCGCGAGGCTAAAAAGCTAGCGGGTCTCTGTGAAAGGCTCGCCTTTGTCTGATATACAAAAATCAAACACGCAACGTCGCCAGCATCTGTGTCTCCATGTTAAGACCTCCAGAGAGTCACTTCACCAGCTTCATAACATTTAATATGAAGAAAAACTACAAAAGTCTGGTTTAACTTGAAGAAATTATGACAGAAATGTAAACGCCGCTGTATACGAACATGAACCCCTTTAAAGTTCCAGGGGCATGGATTTTGTCAATGTAGGGGGGACAGACATTTCTTAAAAGCAGTTTTTAAAGGGCACACAAATAATACAGCTAAGCTGGTACTTGTGTGGCCATGTACATCATACGCACGACTATTCGTCGACCAGGTAACATTATTATTGCTAAAATAGCGGACTCATTGAAAAATACATTGGCATCTGCATTAAAGAGAAAATAATCACTTCACCGGATTTTTAAGTGAATAAAATAGCCTTGAGAGACGTCCGAGAACCACAACTTCCAAGTTTTGTTGTTTGTATGAATATAAAATGCACTTAAGTAATTAATTATGTACGATGCGCGGCGTGGTTTTTAAATCATATTGCACCCAATTGCCAGAATCCAGAAAAAGTAAACCAATAAAAAGACGGCGCTCAACAACAATACAAGGACAGATCACTGATTGATAGAGACTTTCTGTATCTGAAGCAATGCACCTCTGCTTTGGCAAAAACGTGCTGTAGCCGGTCTCACGTATTTCCAATGATTGTCGGTCGGTTGGTTGGCCTGTTAATGGCAAGCAACAAGTCAATAAAAGAGCAATTTAAAATCCTATACAAGGTTTTAAAGGTTTGCTTTAGACAGAAACTCTGAAATGAATTCAGGGACAAGTTTCTTCAAAAGAGTAATTTAATAAAATCATTTTTACTTATTTCCAATGAGTCTAGGCTGCTAAATAGATTGCTATGGATTGTAGATCAGTTATCAATAATCATCAATTATAAAAAGACAATATTGTCTTCAAAAAAAGACTTTTTGGCTGCTTTTCTGCGCAGATATTGACGTAAGCCTTAAACTGTGATTAAGATGATTAATTGGTCAGCGCGTGATATAATTAATCCAGTTAAACTGATTCAACTGACAGCCCTAAAACACTTACAATTAATCTTCTCAAATTCTGAATCTGCAGAAATCTGAAAGTATTTCAGATTTTTAAAGTAAAGAGAGAAGAGAATCGACGGCAGGTTTCAAAACTAGAACTAGTTTTCTATTGCTCTCTTAAGCCGAACACTTCAATTCATGAATTCATTTTCATCTATATGCACAAAAATACATGGCAATAACGTTTACCCAAGCATCTAAGAAATGGGCTCCAATACTGATTGCACTACAGGAGCTCAAATTAGAAACAGACGGCATGTCTTTACGCTTCATTTGAAGTATTTCGTGAAAAAGACGCAATTAGAATTTTTTTCGACTTAAGAATTCAAAATCATTTTTATTACAAAACTCATCTATATTTAATAACCTCTACAGTTGTTGGAGCCTATAGATGCAGGCACTGTACAATGGTAATTCATTTCCACACTGCGCTGGAAAACAAAGCCCGGCGATGACGGAAAACAAAGAAATATTGCATGTGACAGAATCAAAATGATTCAACTGACAGCCCTAAAACACTTACAATTAATCTCCTCATATTCCGAATCTGCAGAAATCTGAAAGTACTTCACCAAAATGTACCAAAATCAATATCATTGAATGCGTTACTGGTATGTAAAGTTTAATCGCTCTATTCTACTATTTGATTGGACACTACCTGTATCGTTAAAAGCTCTATATAAATAAAAGTGATTGATTGATTGATTCAAAGCTCACTGTCAGCATGCAAAGTCTGGATCTGATTTATAAATAAATGAAATCTCTATCATGTGCTGAAGCGTACTTCTCCACCTCATCATTAAAAAACGAAGCTTCCATGTTAAACTAGATCAATGCGCTAAATCATTCTGAAGATGTTAAAGATATTGAATTAATCTTATTATAAGTTACGTTTGGCAGCCTTGCATCAAACCCCGCCGCGAGCTGGAAACACAAAGCGCTGAATAGCTTCAGATGTACAGTAGCATGGGAATACGGCGTCTGGTGGTCAGCATCTCTATGTCACTCGATTCGTTCGGTACGATTCTGCCTCACAAAAGACGAGAGGTCGCATGTTGTCTAGAGAGGTGAGATAAGCAGCTGCTTTACAGATCAATCCAGCCGAGATGTGTGACAGCAGCACAAAAGAGCAACGCCGATGCTGATAACAGAAACCGTGTGAATGAAGATGTTTGGTGAATGCCGATCAGCTTCGAATTAGTCAGTCAATCGGGTTTAAATGCGTGCGTTTTCATATCCTACGTTGGTCGCCGTTTCTTGCCGTTGTATTTGTTAATATGACTTCTGACCTCTAAATAAAATATATATAAAAAAATGGTTTCTAATGACTGAAGACTAAGTGCAATATAAAATATTTACATTTGATTTGCTTCCTTTACGTTGTCATTATGTTATTGTTTTTAGAATTTTGAAGTAAGTAGTGGAATAAACATAAAATGTGGAAAAATGGAAGCACTGTAATACTTTCAGGATGCACCGTATTTAATAATGTCAAAAGAATAGTTAAACTGTTCATCTATAATGCGCACTATTCATGCTATTGAAGATACTGCTTTTCTCTTATTTTTAAAGTAAAGAGAAGAAAATTGACGGCAGGTTTAAAGTGGACGCAAGGCGGTCAAAACTAGAACTAGCTTTCTATTGCTCTCTTAAGCCGAACACTTCAATTCATAAATTCATTTTCATCTATATGCACAAAAATACATGGCAATAACGTTTACCCAAGCATCTAAGAAATGGGCTCCAATACTGATTGCACTACAGAAGCTCAAATTAGAAACAGACGACATGTCTTTACGCTTCATTTGAAGTATTTCGTGACTTAAAAATTCGAAATTTTTATTATAAAGCTCATCTATATTTAATAACCTCTACAGTTGTTGGAGCCTATAGATGCAGGCACTGTACAATGATAATTCCATTTCCACACGGCGCTGGAAAACAAAGCCCGGCGATGACGGAAAACAAAGAAATATTGCATGTGACAGAATCAAATCGGGAATTCCATAACGCACGCGTTTTTTCCACAGCCTTTTAAACTCGAGCGGCACGATGGATCCAGCTGTTCCAGCGGCTGGGAAAACCTCGAACGTATCTCTGACATGTGGTTAAAACCAGGCAGGAAAAGAAAAACTGTTTGTATCTTGTACACAAGCTCTAATAAGGCGAGATATGTAAATTACAGTATCATTGTGGGCTAAAAAAAAACACCACACATATAGCTATGATATAATGAAGAGGTTTGGATTAAATATATACAGCAGCGGTTCTGTGTCTATGAACTAAAATACTCCAAGCATATCATTAAAGCACGCCGCTTCAGTCCCACCTCCGCTATTGGACACGTAAAAGGTGCCTAATGAGGTATAAACATCTCAAATCCATCAAGAAAGAGATAAAACATCGTGCATTTTATTATATGGCATTCATAAAATGAAAAGTTTCCACGCCGAAGCTAAGCTTCGCTGCATAAAAGCTAATGAGCAAAAGAGAGAGATTATATAAAAGAAAACTGCAAATATCGAACATCACAAAACATCTTCGCCGTCTCATCCGATCATATTTTAGAGCAGCAACTGCGCGTTTCATAATTGAAAGTATTGCAGTCAGTAATCCACATTTCACCTTTTATTTCTGATTCTTGTCCTTCGTATAAAAACCACGCTCCGCTAAACTTTCCATTTATGATCTAGATTCAATCTCTCCCGTACGCGCCTCACAGATCAATTCATTCATTCCGCCACTTGAGACGAGATCCTGTCATGTGTGAACAATGCAGCGAGAGCAATATGCCAACATGTGCTACGGCACATCAAGGACTTTCAGATGCACTTGGACTCTCGCTTAGAATGGCTTGAGAGAAGAAGCACTCGCTACAGTACAAAAAAAAAAGTGTTGGTACAAAAAACGCTCTTGGTTTACCAGAATAACAGACACTTGAGGTGGGAGCATTTTTCATTTGAGACGGTGATAAACCACACAACAGACTCTGGAGAATGCTAGGAGAAATGTCAAATCAAGTTTTATGTGGGCAAACTGTATTTTTAATCAATGTTTGAGCATGTATCAAATAGGGTTTTTTTACGAGATGGGAAACGCACATAAAAAGATTACAGCTGAAGGTTTGATTATCTGTTAAAACCTCGTCAAATTTTATGCAAGAGTGGAACGGGATGGGATTTCAGCGCTCAGGTGAAAACGACTTAATAATATGTGAGAGACTCCGACGTTCACGATGCAAAGCAGCCTTTATCAACCCTAGATCATACGTAAAATGTGCACGTGGTAATATTTCTTGCATGTATTTCATGACGCTTCCGAAGTTTTACCCCAAACCGATAACTGTGAGTCTGGCAGTGTTTTAATGTTTAAAAATTAAATGTCCAGCAAGAGGCAGTAAAAAGATGAATGCTTCACTGTGTTTTCAAATAACCTATCAGCTAAACTAAACTTGATCCTTGATCCTAAATAGCAAAAACGATTATTCCGATTAGGGAGATTATTTTGCTTGTTCTGAGAGTTTCTTTAAGAATTTCTAGATATTCTGGCTGAAAGCAAGACAAAAAAAAAAAATCTAAAGCTAGAAAAGCATTTTTGCTGTGTTTTAAGAGAGTGCTCATAATCTCAGTTTGTGTATAAAAAAAAACACGAGAGGCAGAAATCTTGCTGATTGACTCATTTAAATGCAAATCAATGTATAACTTATTTTGAAATGCATTTTTGGGATTTTCTCTCTTACTGTTAAAACAAGCGTATACGACTAAAATGACCTGCTGATCGTTTTTAACCTATGCAGTGATTCCTAATAATTCCGTTTGAGTTATTTTAGCACTTCAGCTAAAAAGATTTTTACTGTGACCAGCTGAAACAGTACCCTTCCTTTTTTTTATTAATGCAAACGCTTCCTTAATACTTCCAGCGCAAGCATATCTGCAAACGTTACGGAGTTTAATGGGTGCCGCAGAACAGGAATGATCCGGGAAGCGGCACAGTGCGAAAACAAATCAAATGCACGTCACTTCTTTTCCTCTTTTCTGTCACCTCTGACACCCAAAGGCATACAAATAAAGAAAAAAAAAAAAAAAAAACGGCACAAAACCCACACAAAAACAAACCCGGGCAGAACACACGGATTGGAGTTTAGCTGTGCTGAAATGCGATCAGGGGTGTGTGACGGGCTTATGATGCCTCCAGTAATGGAGAAACAAGCAGAAAATGTATTCATAAGGGTTAAGCCTCTTTGCTAAAACACAACTCCTGCTGCTTCACGCTGTAAAGAGCTCCATCACAGACTGCGCCGTACTGCTGTATCTGCGGTGGGCGGCATTGCTCTCCTGTCTTTAGCTATGCTTCGCTAGTAATGCGTGACTGCCACATGACCGCAAACGGGAACAACCGGCAGCGGCGTCCCGGCAGACACCGGAGACATTCCTGCTGCACTTACGATGACCTCAGATCTCACATCGCTCCAAACATCCCCTCCGAGCATCTCAAAGTGAGACTCCTGCCTGTGCCACATCAATTACGTCCATCTGTCGAGTTTTGTTTAGCTTTTATTTTCGCCGGCGCGCTGGAGGAGGATAGAATTGCATACAGAGAAGCCACACTTCCCTTTGCAGCGGTGTAAATTAAAAAGGATCGCGCATTTGAACACTTCTCTCGTTGATGACCTTCAAAGCTATAGAACTAGACGCTCTTTTCTATGCATTTACAATGAACGGGGCACAAAGACACAAAAGCACCATAAACTAGGCCATACGCCTCATCTGGTTAGTCATATAATAACTTTGAACGAGAAATGGAGCCAAATTCACTCAGTGATGATCTTGACATATCTTGACACACGCATATGCACTCATTTCAGTTAATGAAAGATTTATGTCTAGCTCAGGAACAAATTATTCGCTTTTAAATGGGATCCGTTCGGCGAGTTGGTTCACAAATGGACCTTAATGATTGGTTCGCAAATCGGACCCATTCACTGATTCTCTCGCAGGGCTTATCAGCTAAATAGATAACGAACTTTGAGGAATAGTTCGGCCAAAAAAAAAAAATCAGCGAGTTTGTCCCTATCACATTTGGATACTTCAACAACGGATCTTCTGCAGCGAATGGGTGCCGTCAGAATGAGAGTCCAAACAGCTGATAAAAACACACCACTCCGGTCCAGCGTTTAACATCTTGCGAAGAAAAAAATTGTGTGCCTGCAAAAAACAAATCCATCATTAAGATGTTTTTTTAGCTTTAAACCATTGCTTCCGGCTAAAATATGAGTCCATAATATTGCTTTCTCCAGCAAAAAAAGACGCCATGTCTAAATCAAGAGAGTAACATGCATTGATCAAACGCAGTTTGCGAGCGAAACATTATTTAAACAAATATCTGAGAATCTGAGAATTGACTTTTTTACTGGAGGAAGCGTTATTATGAATTATGCACTGGCGAGGACTTAAAAGGTAAAGCCTCATAATGACGGTTGCACTTTTTTAACTTCACAATGCATTAATTGGTGGACTGTAGTGGTGTGGATTATTGTGGGGTTTTTTTTTATTTTCAGCCGTCTGGACATATTCTGACGGCACCCATTCACTGCAGAGCAAGTGATGCTGCATTTCTCCAAATCTGATGAAGAAACAAACTTGTCTCCTATATCTCGGATGGCCTGAGGGCGAGTACATTTTCAGCAGTTTTCCATTTTTAGGTGAACTATTAAATTCATCTCACACGCGCTACCTTATATGACTTCAGAAGACTTGAATGTAGCACACGGGTTATTTGGACAGGCTTTTTCTCCTTTTTGGAGCTCGACAGAAACAGTCATCACGAGCAGCTATATATACGTAAAGAACGAGAAAACAACAGCATGCAGGTTTAGAACGACATCAAAAAGTGGGTCAGTGTACGTATTTTTGGTCGAAATGTTCCTTTAAGCATTGGTTTTCACACGTCTGTGACTCAAATTTACATAAACACCTCTGAACATTGATTTGCATTTATATGCATCTCTGTGCTGTGCATCCTCTAGACATTTTATCAAAATTTAATTCCTTTTTTAATCAACAGAGCCAGTAATCTACGGCACCGGCGTGGTGCGAGTAAAGCCAAGGGTGAAATTAGTGCCTCTGCTAAGATGCGCAGATTCGCTACTGTAATTCTCCCCACCGTTTCCTCGCAGCAAAGAAACTGGATGTTTACCATTCAAAAAAGATGTACATGTGGCTAATAATTTGCGATTTGGATGCTGAATAATACATTGCAGCGCTGGTAATAACAAACACATTCAGAGCAGCAGATATGGGCGGGAGAAGGCTGCATTATGGATTAGCTTCATATGAATGCACTCTGCTAAATATTTTAGAGCCACGTTCTCATCTGCAAAAAAAAAAAAAAAAAAACAATTCGGTGAAAGCTCTTCAGCGTACGGCTATGTGGGAAATCAAGAGCACAAATATGCAAATCAAACTTGTAGGAATGCAAATACGTTCGTCTGCATCCTTTCCGGCTTACTTTATATTCATATATCATTTGGTGCATGAATCGTTTTTGTTTGCAGGAGTCAGAAAACAAAATGCATTTGCATAATAAAACAAATTTCGCGGAACTCTTTTCTCCTTCGAAAACAAAACTCATGCAAATGGAGCAAAAACAGCCTTATAATTAGTCAAACTCGCTGTTTGGTTAATGCGCGTTGCCTGCGACGGAGTCTGGGGAAACGGCTTCGTGCAAACAAGACCAGGCAGAGAATAACAGTCACACTTCACAATCTCTTACCGGACCGGGCTCCCCCGCAGGAGCCCTTATCAAACCAATCTGAACCACTAATTTGACAAATAACTCAGCATAAACTAACTCAACGCAGCAGCTAGCAAAGGAAAGGAGGAACGTTCGTTATAAGCCATAAGGAGTACGAATTAAAATATTAATGCAACATATGCACGAGGTTTATTAAACCATGCATTAAAGCAGAGAAGTGACACATTTATCCTAGGGGTGTATGTATAAGCAAAATCTAATGTCATGCTAAACAGCATATCAGTTTTCTAGCTGCTAAAAACTAACCTTGGGTGGCAGAAAGCGTTTGTAGAAATTACAGCAGAAAATAAAACCCTATTTTCTGGGCTGTATCTGGTCACAATTGCAACAAACAAAAAATAATCAAAAAACGCCTTGCATTGGTGAATAAGTCAGATTGTATTTTCACGCTTGGAAATAATGCAACAGTTGCTGAAATGATTGCTAACATTTTTAAAAACACAAACATGTATTTTAGTTCACCTGCAGTAACTTCAAAACATAAAATGGTGTTTCGTTTATGAGAACTGCAATGAAAAAAAATACCTTTTTTCCATGATTAAAATAATACGCACAAACACTAACTATAATTATATCAACAAAATATTGTAAATAAGAAAAAGAATGAAACTAAAATATAGATAAAAATAAATAAATAAATAAAATAACAATAATATACATATATATATATATATATATATATATATATATATATATATATATATATATATATATATATATATATATATATATATATATATATATATATATATATATATATATATATATATATTATTATTAGTTTTTTTTTTTAAATCCTACTATACTGTCATCAACAAAAAATTGGGAAAATAATTTTTCCTTGATTTTCATGCTTGGGGTTGCCAGATGTCAAAAGTTTGACCCCAACGTGAGCTTTTCTGCACTTATACCTAGATTAAAAAAATTCTGAAACTTCTCGGATGAAGGCGGTCATGATGAACAATTGTGGTTACAATTTCCATTATCTTAATGATTTTGCAGCAAGACTAAAACTGTACTTTTTCATTAAATGTTTTAACATTCTAAACTAAAACACTAACTAAACAAAAAACAGAAGAGGCTTACTAAATACGACGGGCATTTGAAAAAAACAACTACAACTAAAAAAAGCTGATAATATTAACAACTCCACAACAAATCCTTTAGACGTCACGTATTTCAGAACAGAAAAGGAATGAAAATTTCTCGAAAAAGTATCAACTAAACTAATTACACTGGCCTTCGTTATAAAGTTAGCCAATTAGCCAAGCCCAAACTCCTTTATTTCTAACAAAACTGAATCTGCCAGCCATGTGGGAAATGCACTTCACAAATAAACTTACTGTATGCACACGTACTTCTTTCGAACCGAACGCTTTCCATTCTTGATGTTAATTGCAAACAAACACGGCCTCTATTCGCTAAAATGTGGCGCTCCATATAATGACTAAGACAAACAATTATCATCAAACTCACTCAGAATGTGCCAAGCTTTTTTATGCATCACTTTTTATATCACGTAAAACGCCGAGATCACCCGCAGTCGCGTTAACCTTCATCTTGCCAACAGTATCTCATCAGAGACGGATCATGCGACCTCCAATGACTTTACTCCTATTATTACTCATTGCTTCCTTAAACATATCACAACTGTGCTGCGCGGCCGTAAACTGCCAACTCGAAGTGAAAATAATGACTTCAGGTCATTTCCGCCCACCGATCTTCTGCGGAATAAACGTTGAACAGTAGGCCGCCTACAGTCTTCCCGCCCAGGTCTAATGCATCCTGTCTTTCGGCCCTTATAGGATGGCGTATCATAACGATGCAGGACATCAGCGGGGAAGGAAGGAAGGAAAAGAGCATCATTTGGCTTCCCGGCCGCAGTCTACCGTCAGCAGCACCTGCACCGCCGGCCACCCGGTAAAGCGGTATTATTACAATGTCAGCTTTAATCAACGTTGTAGTCAGCAGCGAGACCGTGCGGAGCTGCAGTTGTGCCGGAGCGTGGACCACTGACCGTAGGAAAAAACCAGACGCTGTTCAAGCGAGATCAAATCGCGACGCACGCATGCAGGAATACGCACATCGCATGAAGTATCGTATTAGTCTCCAAAATAAAAGTTTCGGTGTTTTGTGTATTTATTAAGTGCATATGTACACACACACACACACACACACACACACACACACACATGCATGTATATGCTTCAAATAAAATGTGCTACATTTACATGAGATATATCTATATACACACACGATACGTTTTATACAAATTAATGTATATAAAAACGGGAAAAAATACAGAGCTGTGCATGGGTTGCTTTTATGATGTACCGGAGCCGCCCAGAGTGTATAAAGGCAAATAAACATGATAACGGATTATTTTAATAATGTGTATTAAACTCTGAATGCATACTTGGCAACAGAGAGGAGGCGTTCGTAATATCACTTACAATGTGACTTTCAGCCAGAGCTTACATGTAAAGGCTATATATATATATATATATATATATATATATATATATATATATATATATATATATACTATATATATATATATATATATATATATATATTATACAGTATTAATATAATAAATAAACACACTATTATGTTTTACATGGGACATTATACAGTATTAATGTAATAAATAACGAAATGTTTTTTTTTGATTTATCAATCATATTCGTTTTTTTAACGTTTTAAAAGAAGTCTCTTCTGCTCAACAAGCATTTATTTGATTAAAAATCCCAAAAAACATTGGGAAATATTATTAAAGTTTAAAATAAGCGTTTTCTATGTGAACTCCTGTAATGAAAAGCAGAATTTCCAGCATCATTACTCCAGTCTTCAGTGTAACACGATCCTTCAGAAATCATTCTAATATTTTGAACATCTCTTCTTCTTATGATTTTTCTTAATATTTTTGTGGAAACTGGACTGCTGGCCTTTGCTGTGTTAAACCGGTCTGACTAGCTCTCAGATTACCAAAATTCCACTAAAACCAGCCATAAAAAAAAAAAAAAATGACCTTAGATGGTTTAGATTGTTAATCGAGATTTTATCACCGCTACATTACAATACATAACTCCACATGACAAACTAATGACTAAAACAACTCTTCGAGCGCCAGCATCTGCTATGTTTTGTGATGCTCTTGATTCATCCCGAGCAGAGAGTAAAAACACTACACACCCTCTAAGCTATTTGGTTTCCCAGCATGCTCAGCGCACTCGAGTTCTTCTCAACCACAGCGACTTTATGATGTGGAGAAGCAGTTTCATCACTTTGACAACAGAGAATCTCATAAAACTTGTGCAAACACTCACTGACGCTGGAGGAGGAAACATGAGATAGATTTTAAGAAGCGCGTCTCTTATGCAACCTCTATAGACGGGTTACATTATTATATCTTACTTTGTAAGCGGCAAACATCTTAAACACAGCGCAAAGGGTTAAATAAATGCACGATCGCATAAATACGGTGCAGCATCGCTTTTAATTCAATTGCTACTCTCGGTCAAACCATAAACCCAATAACGCTTAACTCACAATTGAGACGTCACTCTTTATAAACTTCACCAGTTTGCAGATTTCTTTAAAGTCTGACTTGATTACACACACACACACACACACACACACACACACACACACACACAGAGTAACGTCAGACCAGCCTCATCCTGGTCTGGTGTGGTTTTAACGCTGAAAAATGCAAGACACGTTCATTTTAACTGAACGCAGACGGCAGCGGTTTTAAGAACGCAATCCAGAACAGTCGCACTGGACTAAAAACGCTGCTAAAAAACCTTACCATCAAAGTAGCATCAGCTTGCAGAGACGTCTGAGATCTCTATATGACCAGAAACACACGTCTGTTCCAAGCTCATCTGCAGGAAGATCTATTGAAAGGATGCCGGTCCTCCAGCTGCGCTGCCACGGGCGTTTAACCCCACGGGTGGAAACCAGAGACGACAGGACGGAGCTGTCTCGCTGCATTCCCGTCTAACCACCCATAACACACCTTCACCTCCACCTAACTGCGTCCAACATCTCATTCTCGTGTGATTTTAATACGAGCTGACTTTATATTAGTCCAGTCAAAGAATAAATGTCAGCGGAAATATTCCTCAGCTAATACTGGAGACGGACTCATTTGAATTTATGGAGATGACTTTTAAATATGCAACGCATTTTGCATTTTTAAAAATGGAATCTACTAAATGCATTCATTTTAATGCAAATTTTTTTCGAAATTGAACTTTAAGGTGTGTGCGTTTGAGGGCGATATTTAAGGTAACGCTTTACTTTGAAAGTGCACTTTAGACATTCTGTTAACAGTAACTTTACAACTACACGTCAACTAGCAGTCATTAGAGTAATAGTTAACTGTCTGCTTCTAACACTTAGTTTTGATGCGTCCAAAACATACTTTGCAAGTATATGTCAACTTATTCTACCAAACCTAAACCTACCCTGACGGTCTACTCTGAGAATTAATAGATAATTAATGGCAATTACTAGTTACTTATAGTTAGTAGAATGTCTAAATTGGACAGTCAAAAAATAAAATCATATTTAATCATATTTTTTATAATTAAATATAAAAATATGTATGTTTAAATACACAAAAATTATGAATATAATGTAATAAATTATATTTAATAATCACAAAGCATTAAAGATTACTGCACTGGCAATATAAATTAATTGTTTTTAAATATCTTTAATTAAACACTGTCATTCATGACAATGAAAATTAAAATATTTTATGTAAAATATTTTAAATCTACCTGAATTTATGCATATTTTTATTTATATTTTATATATAGAATTAGGTTTTCCAAAATGGGATAACTTACAAATTAATTTGATCAAATGAAATAAAAAAAAAAATCTATAAAAAAATGTAAACACTAAAATGTGAACAAAAAAATAATAATAATAATAAAAAAAAAAAAATTCAATATTTTATTTGTGACTGTTAACCGATATCAAAGAACCGCAAACATATAAAAGTGTTGTTGATTATTAAAACATTAATTTTAAATCTCAGGTCGACTTAAAGTAAACAGCTGAAGTGCAAAAAGGTTCAGATATATTAAATGTTCATGCTTTACATTCGATAGTCCCCAAGTTACACTTTTACTATAAACACCCAGCCTCGAAGAAACACACGCTTTTTTTAAAACACAATCTCATTGCACGGTGTCAAAAGCAGAGAGTCGAGAGTCGAAACGCTTTCAAGCACTTAAACAGGGAGCCGATTTCCCAAACCATTTTAAATATTTCATTAGGAATTCATGTTGCTTCATGCATGGTTAGCGGCCTCGACTCGCCGAGAGGTCAGCCAGAGTGCAGCGCGCCGACAGGTTATGAGCCCAGTTCACCGACGGGGCACGCTCGCCGCTGTAACCCCTTCACCGCCGACAACCGGCACACACCACACGCTTCTCCGGAATATAAAAGATACTCAAACATGTTGAATCAAAAGTCCCTCGTGCTGTGCAAGTCCTAACGGCGCTCTTTAGCCAAGACTGTATTCGTAGCAGCTGCATTACGCAAACACAACACGAGCGTTATGGATGCATCCGCATGGGTTCCCGCACAGAAGAATGAGTCTGACAGACATGCATATGCACGTGAAGCGGTCGCCCAGATGGGTAGCAGTGAGCACAGATGTGCTTCGTGATATAAACACGTGCATCTGCATCAGAAGCGGAGCGACACTGAGGACTCAATTTAGATACGCCTCTGTTTACATACAAGAACTCTAATGAGCAAAACCCACCAACAATCTCTACGTGATTAGCCAAAGTAGAATTAAACATGCTGATAATTCCAGCAGTGGCGAGGGTTAAATCTAATATTACTATAGTAAAAAAAAAAAGGACCACGCATGCTAAAATAAATGGCTTTCACAAGCAATGGCAAGCAACACTGAATTAAACATTACATTTTAAATAGACTTTACTTACAACTGTGAAAGTACAGTTCATACCTTAAAATAATTTTATGTATAAAATTAACCTCATTACTAGTCAAACAATCGTAAAGAAAAGTTTGTGTTTAAAAGGCAACACTATAAAACAAGGGAAAGAAAGGATTTTTGATCAAATTTGTTCATTTATTAATTCATTTTTTTCCCACTAATGCCAGAATATCAAGTATTTTATCAGACTGCATATCAATAACCTAAATAAATCAACTAAAAATAGCTCCTATATAACTTCAAATGCTGCGAAGGTGTACAGTTAAACAGTAAGCGATACAAAAATAAATCTAACTATAATATTTTCTACAGCGGCTGCATCTGCATCAACAGTCACATAATGCTGCTTCCAAACAAACACATTTACACAATTACTCACAGCAAACAAACCATTCAAGCTTCTTCTTTTTTTTTTTTTTCACAAATGAAGTTTACTCGCTAGCAAATGTGAGTCATGTTGGATAAAACTTCAAAAGATTCATCCACGGGTGAATATCGGCGGATCACTGCATTTGTTTACTTCACTTAATAAACATCAAGCCGAGTGGCCCGGTCTCCGTTTTGGCCGAATATTCAGACAAATTGAATTAATCCGCATGCTGCACAAGATCTGCAAGTAAATTGGCTCTGCAAGCAAACTTAAGTCCTTCGTTTTCAGATGAGTAAACAAAAGCGCAAGCGCCACCATTGATTTTCATTCACAACTGGCCTATTTAACGCAACGCTGCAGCCATGCACACAATAGTCCAGACGCTGTCAGCAACCTCTGAATGGCTTCGAGACGCCGGTCTGTTCAGCACAATGCTGGAAAAGAAACAGCGCAAGGTCTGCCTTGAAATAAGGGACAGACGAATCAAAAACGATCCTGTCATCGTTTGTTCACTTCGCTCCAAACCTGCAGGACTTCTGTTCTGATTTTCAATGCGGGTTCATAAAAGCAGCCTACTTCGTTTCCTTGTTTTCTCACATAAAAGTAGCACGGACTGAATTTATGATACTTTCGCGGCTTTGTCCTTTCGTGTTCGAAAGCCTTTCGAAGAAAAAAGAAATTCAAAGAGGTTTGGAACAACGCGGTGGACGAGTTTTGTATTTTCTGCAGGAACTACTGCTTTAACGGGAAACGGTACCTTGAGTACTTCCTATTCAATCTTCTGAGGAATAAAGTTAGAAACAGCTCCTTCCATCCACAAAGGCCATCTTGTAAGGAGCGCACATGACCCAGTTCTAGAAGGGTGCTTCAATAACATTAGCGAAAGCAATTAACCTTTAGCCGGCAGCTCCTTAAAGTGAACAGGGTGCAAATATGTTCCTTTATTCACACTGATTACATATACTATTATAGACAAGCATCTGAGATACTGACCTAGAACCAATGCTTAAACGTTTTGAGACACCATGGCCTTACCATCTTTGTTTTGTTCTTCAGATACGAAAAAAACAATCCTAGTTCTCAAAGATTGCTACGTATTGGGGGAAATTATAATAATATACCCATCTGAGATGGTCTATGATGGTCTAACTCCACTTAAATCCAGCAAAAAAGACCAGTTTGGTCAGTCTGGGAGACCAGACGATTACTTTAGGTCGGTTTATGGTATTTTTCTGAAGGGCTACTAGATTACAAAGTATAATTTTGTCCAGTTCTGAATGTGAAATCCATGACCATAATGATATATAATGTAATATATATAAGTGAGGGTTTGCTTTTTTGTTTGTAAATTTGATAATTCTGCATCGACTTTAAGGCAGCATCATGTTCTTTCATCGTTCAGTTTCAATTCCAATGAAACAGCAGAACCAGATAATCAAGCTCCGCAGGTTGGCTTGGAAATTACAGGCGGATTTTTTTTTTTTGGAGGCCTGAAACTCAGCAGGAAAGATTTCCAGGAGCCGGATTGGCCCCGTCTAATCTGAAAGAAACATCCACTTCA
This sequence comes from Puntigrus tetrazona, assembly GCF_018831695.1. NCBI lineage: Eukaryota > Metazoa > Chordata > Actinopteri > Cypriniformes > Cyprinidae > Puntigrus > Puntigrus tetrazona. The sequence goes on from NW_025048156.1 coordinate 70,635, forward strand.
CGGTGATTCGTATTTTCTGAACGTAAAAAGAACAGCTTGCATGCAGGTGCGGTTTTAGCATATCAAAAAATGCTGGGCATCTCAGGAGATGAACGGGGGTTACTGGAGGTTAAACAGGAGATTTACTCTGTTAAACCTCAATCAACGTACAAGCTCTTTAAAAACTGAAACAACATGAAACGGCCACTGAATATTAATAAAGACATTAGATAGTCAAACCCAGTTCTCAACAGAACCACTGAGATGATGATTGCAGGAAATGTTAAGATTCGACGGAAAATTGGTTTGATTTTGGATGCTTTAAATCACCCCGAAACCTAGATGATGTAAGGACCCTTACAATAGAGAAGACGTGAAACAGATACTGGATATGAATATTAATTAATTTTACCATTAACATCTAATTAATTTGCGATAGTATCATGATTAGCATATGAATTAACTGTTTTTAGCTCAGTGATTCATAACCTTGGCCTGGTAACTCAAGGATCCTGGGTTCAAATCTCATAAAGGCTCAAACAATCAGCTGAGAATTGAGCAACAATTGCTTACTGGAAAAATATGCCGCCATCCACATTTTGCACACCTATACACTTCACTACAGTTTCCCACTGATAGAAACTCCAGCAAAACAATAAAACACCAACAGCTTTTATTCTTTTTTGCACAAATTACGACTACAGTAACAGAATGTTAGTTTCAAAAGACTTATTTTCGTGCATAATAGTAGTTATGTCCTCAAAAGGCTTTTTTGTGCAAGATCTTTGCATCACAGAACATGCGCTGGATGTTTGGCTGTTCTGACGTAGTAAAACTTGCTTGTGAGCTCACTGCAATTGCAACGTGGAGCATTTAAGCCATGAAAAAGAGCACAAAAACTTGCAGAAGCGAGATGAAAGTGCACGGCTATTTCAACAGATCAGTTTATATCTCAAATGCAATAGAGCACGTACCTTTTAGTGCCACTTACTCAACATATAATTAGACATTGCTGGGATACGTACAGCAACCAACGTAATGCATCACCATCACCAGGTTACTGTTCATCTGTTTCAGATAAAACCAAACACACTTTCAACACCACTCATTGGGCATATGGGTCTCAAAACGTGCAAGAAGCAACGCAATACGATTTCGCAGAAATCTTGTCACATACACACATTTCCAGTGAGTATTTTCCCCAACTAGAATTAAGCCTACCAAAACACATCAGCCTCTGGATTATGCAAATTAAGGTCTTACGTTTTTATGTAATACGCAAACTACTGATTCATTAGATTTCCAACAAAAATAACTACACCAACTGCAACAATGCAATGTTACTATGCAAAATGTATTAAATTGTATTAGAATTCGTAATGTTGTAGTGACGAACTAATTTTCCGAACCCGATGCGCTGCTGACTTTACGCGTCTCACGCTAATCTCACGCTATACATCCTGACACGCGCCAGTTAAGTCGTCTGGATGCAAGAGGCAAAGAAACAGACTCCTCCAAGACCGTCACACAGCGGGGATCCCAGCGTGAGATCTCTGCCACAACGCCATCCTCAAAGAACCACATCCTGTATCTCCATAAAGGCCCCGAGAGCACAAAACCACCAGTGACGAATCACATCCACAACGCATTCAAGGAATGTTTTCCGGGTTTAATATAACTTAAGCAGCGTGGACAACATCTGCACAGAATCTGCCTCTGTTTGATTCCTAATCACAATACTCTCCCACATTAAGTCACTAAAGCACCGATACAGGCTGAATTATAAAACCACTCACCACACAACGTCTCCGAGCGATGCACATCATACAGGACAGTCGTGCGCTTTTCTCCTCTAAATCACACGCCACCTGTTAAAGAAATGAGAAACGTCCATCATGAAGAAGTCATTAATCAGACGATTTTAGAGAGCGCTGCTCAGAGGACGCGGGGACACTTAACGTGGTTTTCAATGTCAAGTCAGCATGAACCTGTTTTTAACGACCTCTCAAAGACAATAAATCAGTTCTGTAGCCAGAAATGATTTTTCAGAGCAGCAGCATGATAAAAAATAAGACACATTTTTAAAAAAAAACTCCAAAATGTACATTATGAATTGTAAAAAAAATTGTTTTGTTGGCTATTATGCGAAATAACTTTTTTTAATTGCAACCAAAATATCGCAATGCAATCACGATGTTCTAAAAATGGGCTTTATTTAACGCATTTTGTTGCGAAATATGCCTCGAACAGGTTTCGTTAGACTCACTCGTCACTTCTGAACTCTGTTCAAACACGGGCGAGCGCTTCAAGATGAGCGTAAAGTCGCTCTGCAGAGGTTCTGTGTGAAATCCGGGCTGGATCTGAAGCTCTCCAACACTTACCGAAGCCTAAAGACCTAAAAACCAGAGTCAACACGATGACAGCGCTCAATTAATGTCCTTTCCAAGACAGATCTCCACCTAATTCGTCTCATTCTTCTGCCCGTCTAGTCGCCACCAGAGCTGAAGGTCTGGCAGCAATTTTAACCATCTGTGTGATTTTACAAACCTCTAAATATATAAGCTCATTGTGGAAAATGTAAATTTGCTCTTGAAAACATTAGGCTGAAGATAAGCAAACGTTTCATCAAACTCATCTGTGCAATTAGACTTTTGACTCCAAATTTTAGGGGCGATTGACAGCGTGGGATGAACAAGCTTTAACTTCATTAAGTGGCAATTAGTGGCCCGGCACAATATCCGAAAAACATTTTTGAGCGGATATTCAAAGATGGCTTTTCGTTTGAACATTTTCCGACAGAGGAATTCCAGCAAATGAGACATAAAACGACCCGACGGCCACAAAGGTCACGCGTCTGTCAATCAGCAGCACTATCATCTGAACCGAGCCTACGGCATCAATAATTCATCGCAGCACCTGACAGACATGAACTAACCGGGTAAATCGGAGCTTATCACCTGAACAAATCAATTAATAGATTTCAGCGTAATGAATCAGATCAGCGCTGCTACACACAATTACTATTGTCTTGATTGCTTGCGAGGAGGAAAAAAAAAAAAAAAAAAGCAGCTTGATTCAGTAGACGGAAACGCCGAGAGACTCGATCTTCTTCAAATCAACATTGATCACGACTCTACGTGTGAAATTATCAATGATTGACAAAGCGTGGCGTGCATCTACGGTGTCTCCTCAATTAAGGGTGTCAATCAAACACTTTGAGAAGACGAAACAAGAAACATTTGGTAATAAATAATTAAGTATGTGATGCAGCCACACCTCTGGAAAGAAGTCGACAGTCTATCGACTACGTTTAGTTTCCAATAACGGAACGAAATGTGCGATATTGACTTGCCCAGCAGTTTAAATCAACTCTATGGCTCTGTCTGTATATCTACACAAACACAATCACAAACAGATCTCCTCGAAACAACACAACTATTGCTTTTGTTAGCTTTGAGGTGCAACCGAACACATTATATTTCTGCCTTAGTTTTATTTACACGTTATGATTTTATTTAGATTTGCTTTATATATTTTACTCATTTCCACACTGTTGTACATTAAGGTATGTGCACTTCTGGCTAAACATAAGTTTATGCATTTAGCAGATACTTTTTTTTTATTATTTATCCAAAGCAACTACAAATTGAGCAGTAAAACGTACAAACATACAACTAAATAAAACGTTTGACATCTATACGTCGCGTAATTCTATTTGCTCATGCAAGATACTTTGAGAACGAAAACCTTGTACGAGTTTAAAGATTAAAAACAAAACTATAATATATATATATATATATATATATATATATATATATATATATATATATATATATATATATATATATTATATATATATATATATAATATATAAACAGATTATGCAACATTAAATGCTTAATACCGAACTTTCAATTAAAAACAATTACAATAATTGTCATATAACAAGCAGTAACAACTATCTATATAGCAACAGGAGAACAACATATCAGAGTAAAATACTGATTGTAATATTTCTGGATGCAGTTTTGAAGGTTGCACACCTGTAACTGTTAAGAAAGTGAAAACTGGCGTCTCCAGTGACTCCAGCTTGCAACACTAACGTCCTGCTGTAGATCAGCTCTGGACCAGAACACCTGTATTATACAATCTATAGAGTCCACGCGGGAAATAAAGCCGCCTATCACGCTGTTCTATTAGTCTCCCCTCTTGAAACGCACATGCAGATTCTCAACACTGTATCGCTGGTTAATTCCGGCAGCGCTGGTTCGTAAAGGCAGCCTGACGCCGATCTGAACTCCAGCTCTTACCTTCAGATGAAGCTGAGCGCGTTTCTTTCATTGTGTGAGAAACCCTCGCGCGGCTGTCAAAGATGATGCTGAGCGCTCGTGCACGCGCCGATGGGAAGATGAGGAGGAGGAGGAGGATGATGCTGGGCTCCTCGGCGAGTGTGTGTGTGTGTGTGTGTTTGGAGAGTATGCGCGCTCTGACGGCCTACGGTCCGTGTCTCTCTGTGTGTGTGTGTGTGTGTGTGTGTGAGACACAGTACTTCTGCTCCGCCCCTTTAACTCTGCTAGGCTATTACCAAACACACAGCGCCACCTGACGAAAGAGAAAGAGAGAGAGAGAGAGAGAGAGAGAGAGAGAGAGAGAGAGAGAGAGAGAGAGAGAGAGAGAGAGAGAGAGAGAGAGAGAGAGAGAGAGAGAGAGAGAGAGAGCAGGTGTATCAAGTTTAAACAACAAAAGACTTCACAGATCAAAAAAACTTTCAATGCAATGCAATGTTCAATGCATACAACTCTAAAAATTAGAAAAAAAAAATCGTTACTCGAAATAAAATGAATAGCTATTATTCATTTTGAAAACATATGCATCCATTTTTTTTTGTAGTTTTTATTTTATTTTATATTTAAATGACGTGTGAATGACGTAAAAACTAAAACTACACCAAATATAATAAATACGAAAGTAATAAATATAAGCTATACATATAACTACGTTTGTAAAGTCGGACGTGTCTCACGTTTAATACACGACTGACATCTCCTGGTGATGATATGCACGCGCAGAAGTGATTTATAAGATCAGTGTCCAGAGTCTACTAAATTGCCCCTAGCAATAATATTGATCTAACAATTAAATATAAGGTAGTCTGCCTTTGTTGAAAACACATCTGGTCACACCACTGATATCACCTGAGAAGGTACAGTAGAAAACTGCACGCTTTGAAGGACACGCATCTGCAGATTAAGAGCATACGAGGTAGATGAAGTGTTAAAAAATAGTTGAAGCATAGTTCAGTTGAATGACAAAGTTCAGCCTATAGGCCTGAGCTCCTTAGGGGTCCTATTATGTTTGCACTTTTTGAATTTTAGTCAGTGTAGTGCATGTGTTTGGGCATCTCCCAGCGTATTAATATAGTTTTAAAGTCATAACATGATATTCTGCAAGTAATTGCATGCCAAAAATTAGTGTTAGACCCACTGAAACCAAAAGGGCTACGAGCCACTTAAGCTTACCATGCTTTCGGGAAACACAGTTTCTAAATCTGACATGAGTTTGAGCCGCATCTTCAACTGAACAAGCAGTTTTTCTGTGATTGTAATTTTGAGGAAATGTTTCGATGTTAACAGCAAATCAATAACAGAGTAGACATTAGGATTAATAAAGAAGAAATAAAGTGGATGACACTGCATTTTTGGAGTGATAAAATTGCATCGGAAATCACATATTACTAACGTGAAAACCGAAATGTCTCAAATAATTGCAATACGTAATGCAAAATGAAATGTAATAAATCAGAACTGATCGTATCATTCTCTCACGGTGCCATACGTTATTTGAGGTACAGAAAAATACCAATAAATCTGACAAAAATACCATTTATATACTGCAGAAGAGAGCAGCGAGGATCTGTCAAAGGTGTCATAAATAGTGAACTGTACTTCTCTTGCAAATTAAAAAAAAATAAGATGATACATAAAAGTTAGGTCTTAGTGTAATGAAAGTAGAATTAAGTAGAAAGAGTTCAAAAGAGAGGTAATGTGTGTGTGTGTGTGTGTGTGTGTGTGTTGTGTGTGTTTGTGTGCGTGTCTTAGTTGTTTCTCACAGAAAGCTGTTTAATCTCACACAGAGACACTGAACTACCAGAACAGCAAAAATTAATTTCAGCACAGAGGGGTTCAGTGAATGAGTGCCAGCCGGCCAGATAGAGGATGCAGAGACATGTGTGTGTGTGTGTGTCCATTACTGACCAGGAATATGTCACCAATATAGTTTAGACTCCAGGAGTTTCCAATGCATACAAACCCACAGCCGTGTCCTTTCCTGCTGATTCCTTTCTACTCCACTGATCTCCGCTATGTTCAGACTCTCAGGAACATCTTCCAGTCAGAACCTGAAGATGCTCGTGAAATCTCTCTGGATGATCTAGCGCCAGTGCCCTTAATTCAAAATATTCAGCAAAGCGACTAAACAACGATCGGTTAAAACCCGATTGATATAAAAGGTTTCTGTGACGGTTCAAACGCTGATTGTAAAGCTAAACTTCACAGAAAATATAAACTGGCTCTTTAAAGCTGATTGGCTAATCCCAGTGTTGTTCAAGGGGCAACAAATATATTGATTCAGGAACACGTCGAGTTCAGCAAAATCAGGTCTAGGGTAGGAGTATGGATGGCTTTATTGCCCCAATGAGGTGGCAAACGTGGCATGCATTTAATAATTAGAATTAAAGTTAATATTTACACATAAATTATCATTGCATACTGTATAATGTACTACAATATTGAGGTGGATAAAATTGCCATTATTTACACGAAGTAGTAGAAAAGAGCAGAAAATCTTGCTATTTTAACATAGTGTAAATCTATAGCTATTTTTACTTAGTGTAAATAGCATCTGTCTCTAAGAGAACTAGCTATTTTCACTGCAAATGGATGGCTGCTTAGACTGTAAATGCTGTTATTAATGCTCATATTTCTTATGTATTTGAGTGGTGGGAGACACAGAGAGTAATTCAGCTCTTTGTCAGCATCAGAAGATCTGTTTTTGGCTCATGTTTCTGATTTCTGTTTCTGAATTTACCTTTGAACTGCCGTTTTGGGATCAGAGACTGTTTCTCACGCTGCTGTTGATTCACAAGAAGCTAAACTGAATTAAGATCATCTTCATTCACAGTACGCTCGCTAGTCAAACTAAAATCCCAGAAGAAATAAAAAATCAGCGTTTCAACGTGGACAAAAAAGCGCTTTTGCTCAGATTGGACTGTTATTTGAGCAATAGCAGGAGGATCTTTCAACAGCAATAATATCACACAAACATCTGTTATAGGGCATATGTTTCATTTAAAGTGCATTCATTTGGGTGGTGACATCTTTTATGGGCGTGGCTTGATGGAGCGCGGGAGACACAGATAAACTGATCTATAAGAAACTTTAATGCTGTCACTTAGGAAGTCTGCTCAAAAAACATAATTAAATGAATTGCTAATTACAACATCGAAATAAAAATGTAAAGCATGTGCAAATACTAGAAATCATGAATATAAATAATAGTTAAATTTAACACTAATACCTTTTTCATACAACCTCATATTAAATTTAAGACCTAAACCTGTAATGGAAATGTATATGTAATATTTGATGCGTTTAACGTAAATAAATAAATCGCTGTAATTGATTATATTTATTACTAAGATATACAGTGAACTTTTCTTAGCAGCAGACAATATTCCATGCAAAATATCCCCACAACTGCAAAGCATCACTAAGGTTTTTGGTGTAAATTTACTCTGAAGAAATGTTTCCATCAGTGCTCTCTCAGCTTTTAAAAATTAAATTTGCATTTTTTTTTTTTTTGCATATTTACCTTTACAAAGGCTTCATTTTACAAATGCATACATGCTTTGATATAATAAACATAAAACGCTGGATATTCTCCTCTGATGAAAAAAAATCTTTTTGTAAGTACATCAGACTGCCAGGTGTCTATTTTTATGATATGATGTTTGATGTTATTATGTTGCTGTCTTGCGAGTGCGTGCATAGATACTTCCGGCTTGTGCTAAAAGTCAGTGCAGAGAACCAGAGAAATACAAATATTACCTTCTATATACGTTTACAGTATTTATAATATCACTTTTTTATGCAAATAAGATTTACACCACTATCATTACTATACTACAAATGTTAACTGAGCTAGTATTTAAAACTTACATATTTAATAAAATATTACTTATTTTATCATAACTGAATGATTAATGCATGTATACATATAAAAATGATTGCTATGGGTTACAGAAGTTTTAAACCCTGCAAATGAAAACTTAGATGTTCCCTACATTTGTTGAGACAATTAGAAAAATCACTGAAACTCAAAAGAGCTCAAAATTACAATAAAATATACCTAAAACATATACTGAATTAAAATCTCTAACATTTTTTTATTTTCATATCAGAGGTCTCCCAAAAAATTCAAAAGGTGGAAGATTTAGTTGTAGTTTATATAGTTAATATAGTTTATAAATATTTATATATAATATATAGATATAGGTTAATATAGCAAAACTGTTCTATTGATTCTTGAGAAAAGAAAAAACAATGTTGCATTAGTTTTTTATTTTACCATTAAAACTACTTGACTTTTAAACTCAGAATAAATATTTGACATATTATTAATCTAACAGTATTTGAATGATAACAGTCATATTGAGTGATAAACAGACATGAAAAATATTTTTACTGATCATTAATTACTATAAGCATTGAATTATACATATTATACATATATAATATATATAAACAAATTCTAATAGGCATTTAAATTATTGATGTTCTGTTAAATGATGCTAAAGATTAGAAAGCACAATACACAATATGAGGATAAAATATCAGCTCGTGAAATAAAAATTAGCTTTATTGCCAGGTATGTTAACACATACAAGGAATTTGTTTTGGTGATTAAAGTTCCACAGTGCAACAGAAAGACAAAGATACAGATAAACAGATACAAGAAACAAAAAAATAGACAAAGTGCAAAAATATTCACTTATATTCAAAACTATAAACAACTATAAGTGATCCTCAAACCCTCCTGATTATCTGGTCTCTACATGGTTTTGTTCCTCATCTTCAACTCCATTGAACAATCAGTTTGACTGTGATTTTGAGACCCCTGATCGTATATACACTAAAAATAAGATTACACAAGAGAAAGAACTTACAGGCGTGTGCCTTAAAATGAGATCGATTGTGTTTCTTTATTCAGCTGTGTTTCTCACAGGACGCGGTTTAATCTCACACAGAGACACCGAAGTATTAATATTATAAAACCCAAATCCAGCATAGAGGGGTTCAGTGAACGTGGTGTTGAACGTGTGTAAGTGTGTGAGTGTGTGTGTGTCAGAGACGCTGTAGAAGGACAGAGTGCCAGCCGACCAGTCCAGATACACTCCTACTCTGTTAGAACGACACGAAGGAGCGGATATTACTCTGTGCTTATTATTGTGAGAGACAGCGAAACTGTCATCAAAACATTCCAGACTCCAGGAATTTTTATTGTGTCCAAACAAACAGTAATCACTCCATCCTTCCCTCTTAATTGTTTTATATGCTACTGAGACTTTAACTTTGTTTCCGCCCCATTCAGCCTCCCAGTAAGAACATTCAGACATGCTCTCTTTACACAGAATCTGATGACACTCAAATCTTTTCGAATGATGATCATACAGCTGTTTCTCTTTCACATTTGTCACCTTTCTGTTCCCCTCAGACAGAGATAGGAAATTATTTGCCGTGTCTAAATCCAGTGTGAGATCGCACGCATCTAAACACAAGAATGGAGTCAGTTGACAGTTGCATTTACAAATATAGTGCAGTAGTTTGGATTTATGTTTTATGATTCATGTTAAAAACCACATTATAATCTAAAAACATTGATTAACTTGACATATTACAACAATATAAAAAACTATTTTATTTTTTAAAAATCCTAAAATGATTTTGGCTAGCTGATAAGCCAATATTAAAGTTTTTGTTTAGTTTAAATGAAATATGGAAATCCCCCCAATAATTCGGCAAAAGCATTACTAATTTGTAGTCTTTTTATCAAAAATGTTTTCAGAGCCATAATAAGTTAGTGTGTCTTACATTTCTGAGGTCCTTTAATAATCCGGAACTGTCCACAGTGATCCACACTATACACACAGGAGATGAATATAAATATAAACATTTATTTTAATTTATCATAAACAGAAAAAATAATAAAAATCAGTGGTCAGTGACTTTGAGTTTATTTCTTGGGTGCTGCTGTTAAGAGTCACAAGCAGCTGTTGAACTGAATCAAGACCACCTTCAAGAGTTGAAGAGTTCAAGACATTGTTCAAGACATGTCACTATTTTCCTGTGTGTTACGTGAGTATACATGCTACAACCCCTGGCAAAAAGTATGGAATCACCAGTCTTGGACGAGCACTCATTCAGACATTTCATTCTGTAGAACAAACTCAGATCACAAACATGAAACAATCATGAAGTCATTCCAAAGTGCAACTTCTTGGCATTCAGAAACACTAAAAGAAATGAAGAAAAAACATTGTGATAGTCAACAAATGATACTTGTATAGTGCAAGCACAGGGAAAAAAATATGGAATCATGAAAAACAGACAAACAAAAACCAGTCAAATCATATCACTAGTATTTAGTTGCACCACCTCTGGCTTTTATAACAGCTTGCAGTCTCTGAGGCATGGACTTGATGAGTGACAAGCAGTATTCTTCATCAGTCTGGTGCCAACTATCTTTGATTGCAGCTGCCAGATCAGCTTTGCAGGTCGGAGCCTTGCCTTGGACCATTTTTTTCAATTTCCACCACAGGTTTTCAATTGGCTTGAGATCTGGACTATTTGCAGGCCATGACATTGACTGGATGCGTCTTTCTCCAAGGAATGCTTTCACAGTTTTTGCTCTATGGCACGATGCATTGTCATCTTGGAAAATAATTTCATCATCCCCAAACATCTTTTCTATTGAAGGGATAAGAAAACTGTCCAAAATGTCAATGTAAACTTGTGCATTTATTGAAGAGGTAACCACAGGCATCTCCCCAGTGCCTTTGCCTGACATGCAGCCCCATATCATCAAGGACTGTGGAAATTTGGATGTTTTCTTTAGGCAGTCTTCCTTGTAAATCTCACTGGAACGGCACCAAACAAAAGTTCCAGCATCATCACCTTGTCCAATGCAGATTTGTGACTCATCACTGAACATAACCTTCATCCAGTCATCCACAGTCCATGATAGCTTCTCCTTAGCCCATTGCAGTCTTGTTCTTTTCTGTTTAGGTGTCAATGATGGTTTTCTTTTAGCTTTTCTGTATAAAAAAATCCCATTTCCTTTAGGCGATTTCTCACAGTTCGGTCACATACATTGACTCCAGCTTCCTCCCATTTATTGTTCACTTGTTTTGTTGTGCATTTTTGGTTTTCAAGACATATGGCCTTCAGTTTTCTGTCTTGACGCTTGGATGTCTTCCTTGGTCTACCAGTACGCTTGGCTTTAAGAACCTTCCCATGCTGTTCGTACTTGGTCCATATCTTAGATACAGCTGACTGTGAACAGCCCACATCTTTGGCAACCATGCGTGAAGAGTTACCTTCTTCAAGTAGTTTGACAATCCTCTCTTTGGTTTCAAGAGACATCTCACTTGTTGGAGCCATGACTCTTGCCAATCCACTTGGTCTAGCAGCCCTCCAAGGTGCGATAACTGCAATGCTTTTAACTGCAGACTAACGAGCAGATCTAATCTGACACAGGTGCACAATTAAGGAAAGGAAATTGACTGAATGAATCCTTATTTTTTCCTCAGAATTGAATGATTCCATATTTTATTCCTTGTGCTTGCTCTATACAAGTATCACAATGTTTTTTCTTCATTTCTTGTTGCACTTTGGAATGACTTCATGATTGTTTCATGTTTGTGATCTGAGTTTGTTCTACAGAATGAAATGTCTGAATGAGGGCTCGTCCAAGACTGGTGATTCCATACTTTTTGCCAGGGGTTGTATAAGCAGGATCTATTGGTATACACTGGGTTTTAATGACTTTAGAGCACAGACATGACGGGATAATTGTCAGTGTTGAACATACTTGAGTTTTTCCAGTCTGTAGTGTGGATCAGAGAGCAGCTTGACTAATGATGGTCCTGGGTGATTGTAGCTGAGATCCAGCTCTCTCAGGTGTGAGGGGTTTGAACTTAGAGCTGAAGCCAAAAAACAACAGCCTTCCTCTGTCACCACACAACCAGATAATCTACAAACACACATACCAAGTATCACATTTTATTTTTCCTCTTAATGTGTTGGGGAAAAAAACATTCATTTCTAAATTATAAAGAATATATTGTGATTTCTATCAAAAAAAACCCCACTTATCACTCATCAACATAGCTTGTCATTTCTTGCAGAAAAATCAATGGACAGAAATATATTTCTAAACATTTTTTTGCATATTTGGTGTATTTCCTGCAAGTTTGTTTCTTTTCATCTCCATTCCTCATAACTTTGACATTTTAATCAGTGAATAAAACAGCAAATGAGCAAATGCAATCTTAAAGTCTTCAGAAACATTACTGATATATTAAAAACACCCAGAAGATGAGGAACAGAGCAGAGGGCAACTTTAATCATTATATATTTTTTTCTCACTTTAGTATGTTGAGTTGACAGTGTGGACTCTTCAGTCCATCAGAGAGCAGCTTCACTCCTGAATCCTGCAGGCTGTTGTTACTCAGGTCCAGCTCTCTCAGTGAGTTTGATGATTGTAAAGATAATGACAAACTTTCACAGCACTGAGCCGTGAGATTACAGCCAGCAAGTCTATAAATTAGGATGTACAGTAACACCGTTCAAAAAGGAGAAGATGGTTGGATAAAACAAGCCAAACAAGTTACTGATTATATGGTTTAATGGATGGAGATGGTGAGTTAAAATGTTGTTGTCTATGCAGAAACAGCATTGTTTACATATTGCTCACTTAACTGATGTTATAATTTCTAGTAATTAAACTCTCAATATTTAACTGACAAATATGTTTAAATTAGTGTGTTACTATCAACCTTAACTTCAATAAACTCTCTTATACCACAACAAACTATTAAGCCACCCCATCCCTGACTAAGCAGGCTTCTTTAATTTCATAATCAAGTACATTTTATCTGTTTTTTTTACCTCAGTATATTGAGTCTCTTCAGTACATCCAAGAGCAGTTTCACTCCTGAATCCTGCAGGTCATTATTACTCAGGTCCAGCTCTCTCATTAAGTTTGATGATTGTAGAGATAAACAGCACTGATCACTGAGATTACATCCAACAAGTCTAAAACACAGAAATAAACATGGCTAACTGAAGTTTTCTGTACATTGTACTGAATACATGACTAATGATTATTATTTTCATCCAGAAGATAATTCTGCATCTGGACTGACATTCAGCCTAAACTGGTATGAATTAGTAATATAAAGGTTATAACAGTAATTGTAACATAAATTCCCGAGACTTATTTGACACTAAGAACAGCATAGTGAAGTGGTAAATTCCCAGAGAACACACAGTTATACAATGTAGAGAACAATATGCACAATATTACTGTAATTTACTAAAATGGTCAAAATGAATAGATGTAAACAGCTCATATTCGAACATCTGCTCACTTGACACAGATTTCAAGGTCTTTTTATGCAGCATTTTTGAATGTGTATTCAAGGTTGCCAACTTTGAAGTTGGAATTAGATTTATTCTTTCTTTAATTTAATCAATTCATGTGTCTGAACTGTACAAATAGAGGGGATAAAATATTTTGTGTACTTTTTTTAGCGCCATTTTTAACCTTTACATTCAGTATTTGTCCCACACATTTCCTGATTTTGCTGAATTCATTGTGTTCCTGGGTCAACAATTTATAGCAACAAACCAACAATCGTTTCTACAAACTCGTCAATAACTTTCGGAGAGTTCTACTACATTCACCACCCACAGCTTCAGTCACTGCTCCCTCACCAGTCACCATCAGCACTTCACCTACAATCAACTCCAGTCCCATGGTCCATCCAGCACCATACTCTGGCTCAGCGGAGAGGTGCAATGGTTTCCATCTACAGTGCTCACTAATATTTGAGATGCAACACACGCTCTATCCGACTGATCAGTCAAAGATTGGATTGGCAGCACTTTGATAGGCTGAGAAATTATGGAATCAGGGTGGACCAACCACCAGATTCATTAACACATTTAGCACTTATTTTAAGTGTTTGGCCATACTGATGGAGATAAATTCTTATTTAAATATCTATTGTTTACTCATGTCTAGAGATTTAATCAAATTAAGAAAAAATAATAAAAGATCATTATTTGGTGTATTAGGTGTATATGAACATGCTTTAATGTTAAAAAAAATATTATTTTTAAATACTGTACATTATTGTAGCTTCTTTATGTAGCACCTATTCCAAAGGTGTAATTTTCTACAAAAAAAAAAATACTCCTTCCAACAAGTATAATCCGCTCTGGTTGGCCAGCAGACACAGTGCATTGTAATTGCTCAAATGCCACAAGCAACTGTCACAAATGTAAAGCCCCTTACCATAATTGCAGGTTCTTTCAAAATAAATGTAAAGACAGATAGTAATGTCCTTAGTAGTTTTAGTTTCAGTTGAAGACCAAAAAGTAGAACAGTGTGGTGTGACAGGCACAGTGCTCATTTGTATTTGCAGTACACAAGCCACAGCTGACTCCACTGTGATCTCTCTCTCTCTCTCTCTCACTCTAAGTCTCACTCTCACACACACACACACACACACACACACACACACACACACACACACATTTTAAGGCAATTTTACACAGGTAGTGGAATGCAATGAGCTATGAAGACCATTCATTTCAATGGCTTGCTGCATTGACACAGGAAGTATGACGTTTCGTTGCAATTTGCGACTTTGGCGCTAAGAGGGTCAAAGGATTTGCCGCTGACTATTCACACATAAGTTTTGAGCATGGTAGAGTAGAGTTTGTTGTTTCTCTGATCACAAATGCACAGATAGTAAAGTTTACGAAGAGCAATGTGTAAAAAGACAGTATAAGTCAGCATAACCACTAATTATGTAACGCTTTCATCACATGCTTGAGGTTTCCAGCCAATCACTTTGTAAGGAGAATTATGAGCTTTGTAAAATTCTAGGCTTTTCAGAAAGGCAGAGCACAGATGAGCAACAATAATGTACAGTATGTGGAAGAAAATGTGTTCCTGTAACCTTAAACTCCCTAAATACATTGCATTACAAAAAAAACACAAAATAATATTTTTAGCAACATCATATGACCCCTTTAGGTAAAACATGTTAATGTCGCTTCTCCATCGTCTTCATGTAAATGCCATCAACCTAATTATCCATGCATAATATGCTGTAATGTTTATTAAAAACTGCTGCAAATATCTGTATGATGAAGTTAGCCTATAAGTATGTAAATATATTACAATTCCTCAGGAAATCAGGCCTAGATCAAAGAGGATCTATAATAACTAAGTGACTCTTTATCTATTTTTCTTACCTCAGTGTGTTGAGTTGACAGTGTGAACTCTTCAGTCCATCAGAGAGCAGCTTCACTCCTGAATCCTGCAGATCATTGTTACTCAGGTCCAGCTCTCTCAGTGAGTTTGATAATTGTAGAGATGAACACAGACTTTCACAACAATGAGCAGTGAGATTACAGCCAGCAAGTCTATAACAAATGTTGTACAGTAACAGTTTAACAGAGAAGAGATGGCTGGTTAAACATTTATTTTCTGTGTGCTACACATGGTACTGATTATATAAGAAATACATAAGAAACATATTCTATTCTATTCACCAGTATTAAGCTCAGCTGACCTTTTGAAAAGAGCTTGATTGACAGACAATTTGACTAATCTGACAGGCATGCCTGACAGCTACAACCAGTCCAATGCAACACTTTTGTTTTTGCCCTTATTTTTAATTAGCTGAACTCAGAGATCAAACACTTTGTACACAAAAGGCCCGTTTCTCTTAAATATTATTCAAAAACCTGAAATCAAAAATCTAAATCTGTGTATATTCTATCTACCTCACAAGTGTGTCATTTCAAAATAGTGATTAGACAGCATGATTATTGTGTCTTAGGTTGGCCACAATAAAAGGCCACTCTAAAATGTCACACAGCACAATGCCACAGATGTCGCAAGTTTTGAGAGAGTATGTAATTGGCATGCTAACTGCAGGAATGTCCACCAGAGCTGTTGAACATGAATTTAATTTCCATTTCTCTACCATAAGCCATCTACAAAGGCATTTCAGAAAATTTGCCAGTACATCCAACCAGCCACACAACCACAGACCATGTCTAATCACACCAGCCCAGGAACTTCAAATCCAGCGTCACCTCTAAGATTAACTGAAACCAGCCACCCGGACAGTTGCTGCAACAATTGGTTTGAATAACCAAAACATTTCTGCACAAAATGTCAGACACCAGCTCAGGAAAAATGGGGCAAAAACAAAAGTAATAGTAAAATAATGTGTGGAGGGTTAAGCTGTGCTGTATTTGGCTGCCACCGTGATTGCAATAAGCTAAGGAATTCCTTTAACAAGCTTTTGCCAGGACCATTATTGTCAATATAATTTACGATTACCATACATTTTAGGTTGGGGGGATGGTTCTGTTCTGGGGAAAAGCAGAATAATCACCCTAGGGTAACAGAACAGAACCAACATTATTGATAAATGTAGCAGATATCATTAATGTTTAATGTAATTATTTACAAGAACGCTGTCCAAACTCGGTCCTGAAGGGCCAGTGTCCCACAGAGTTTAGCCCCAACTTTCCTCAACACACCTGCACAGAATTTTCTAACTTGCCTAGTAAGAGCTTGATTAGCTGCTTCAGATGTGCTTGATTAGGGTTGGAGCTAAACTCTGCATTACACCACAGCTAACCTCAGATAGCTTCATGTCATCTTCCCACTCAAACTATGACAGGTCCATTAGTGCAAAAAAGAAACATCACAGCAACACTTTAAAGTAATTAAACTATTGGTGCCATGTACATTTTTTTCATGTTATTTTCCTAGATTTCATGTTATATTGTCAGCTTGGAAATATGTAAATGTGCATAACCAGTGTTACGTGACCGTATTTGTTTCTGTTTCTCTCCTCCTCTTGTCTGTGATTGGGTAATTTTAGTGATGTCTTTTCTGTTGTGATGCTAATTAGTGGACACACCTTGAATTAACATGTCCCTTTGGTCACATTATTTTCAGTGTTTTCTAGGGTACCATCATTTTTGTCCATGCCTGTTTCTTGCTGATGTGCATTGGCAAAGCGATTTTTGTCCATCACAGGACATTCTCGAAAGCTTTGTGGCTTGTCAACATATGTTTGGCATATTGCTTATTTGGCTTGATTTGTCATCAATTTTTCCAGGGAGGTTTACTGCTGTTATGACACCTGTGATGCTAATTAGTGGACACACCTTTAAATTAACATGTCCCTTTGGTCACATTATTTTCAGTGTTTTCTAGTACCATTTTTGGTTAACATTTATAGAATTTTTATTTATTATTACTTTTGTCAGATAGTTTGATGTGACAGGTCCATTAGTGCAAAAAGAAACCTATTGGTGTTTTTATGTTATTTTCCTAGATTTCATGTTATATTGTCAGCTTGGAAATATGTAAATGTGCATAACCAGTGTTACGTGACCGTGTTTTTATTAGGTTTCTTTATTGGTTCGTCTGACCGTCTGTGAAGATCTGGAGGTCCAAACAGAAGCCATGACGCAGCATTCGAGCTTCGAGAGGGCGGTGGAGTTGTTGCTAGCTTCACCGTACCTCATTTGTGCTGTGGTTTCGTTTGAGTACTGTTATCGAACAACTAGATATGAGCTAATTTTCCCGAGAGAAGAGGGAGTAAAGGATGTCACGTGACGTACAAATCCCAACACGTAGGTGTACCTATGTTAAACACACTAGTTTAGGAGCGGGTGCTGCTTTGTGTATTTATGTTTCAGTTAGGGAAGCCCCCGTTCTCGGATGTCATTCAAGAGGGTTATTTCTCCCGGTTATGTGCGTCCTTATTTACCCTAGACCATCACACCAATAGGGGATGTAACACCAGTAAATTCAACCAAAGCTGTATCCTGTCTAGGATTAACCACAAACCAGAAAGGAGAGTAGATTAACAAGATTTAAACTTGAAAAATGGGGCGTTCAACAGATGAAATAAAAGTACTTGTAATGTTTAAATGTTTATTTATGGTAATTTTTGTGGCTAGTTCACACACAAGAACAAACCTCATAGGCTCCTGCTTATCAAACAAGGGCATTTGAGCTTCAGTTTTGATGTTCTTTATGAATGTGTCTACACTTTCAATGGACAGAAAATTGACAGAGTATTAATGTCATCGGTTGTGTTTAAAGGCTTTGAGGTTTGGATTGATATGAGGGTGAAGGTCTCTTTAAATGATAATGCTCACTCCACCTCTTTTATAGGTCACGTTGATAAGACGCATAAAGTGCTGCCTTGGACTCTGTATATGGTCCAGAGGTGGTCTTATTTAAAAAGCTAGCTACATAGAAACCAGCTGCAAACAGAAAATATTTACTGGATAAAAGGTTTAGAATCAGAATCCACTGGTGGTGTGTTTTCTTTTTAGATTTTCTGACCTGGCAGAATTAGACAACCAGAAACCTTAATGCAAAAAAAAATAAATCTAAATTTCATCTGAGGCATTATTTATTTTTAGAAATCAAAAAAGGAAAACATAAGACAAAGTAATGTTTATGGTACAAAAAAAAAAAAAATTGTACTGAGGTCCAACAGAGGTGGAAAATTCCAGAAAAAAAAAATTACTAAAAAACTGCTAGGATCGGGTGATATATATTGATTGAAATTATGTGAATCAGTAAAAAAAAAAAAAAAAAAAAAAAAAAAAAAAAACATATTTGGTTTTATCTCCAATCATGTAAATGAATACTCACTGAGCTTTTCTGCAGTTCACCACAGCTGGTATCAGTCTCCTTCTACCTTCATCTGATGTGTTGTATTTCTTCAGATCAAACTCATCCAGCACCTCGTCTGATATCTGAAGCATGTAGGCGATTGTTGAGCAGTGACCAGGAGAGAGTAATTTGACTGATCGAGTCTTTACAAACTCCTGAATCTCTCTGTATAGAGTCTGATCTTTCATTTCCAGCAGACAGAGGAACAGATTGATGCACCTCTCAGCTGAGAGACCAACATCACTCTTGATTTTTTCTTTAATGTACTGTGTGATTCTCTCGATGGTCTCTGAGCTGTTTGTTGTGTGTGTCAGTAGATCCTTTAAAAGTCTCTGATTGGATTCCAGTGAAACGCCCAGCAGAAACCTCAGGAAAAGATCCAGATGTCCATTTTCACTCTGTAAGGACTTTTCAACTGCTGTTATTAGTAACTCATACATAGAGTTTTGTAAACTGTACCGCTTATATTTTTTATTCAGAAATGATTTCAGGAACTTTGTGTTCTTGGTAACACAACAGTTAATCACAAATAAAGCAGCTAGAAACTCCTGAAAGCTCAGATGAATGAAGCAGTAGACTTTCCTCTGATGAATCATAGATTCCTCCTTAAAGATCTCAGTGCAAATCCCAGAATAAACCGAAGCGTCAGTGACGTCTATGCCGCTCTCAATCAGGTCCTCTTCATAAAACATCACATTGCCCTTCATCAGCTGTTTGAAAGCCAGATCAGCAAGTTTCACAATCATATCCCTTTTTAACTTCAGCAATTTCTCAGGATCTCTCTGATCATATTTCAGATTTCTCATTTTGATCTGAGTCAACAGGAAGTGAATGTACATTTCAGTTAGAGTTTGAGGAATTTCTGCACTCTCATCTTGTTTCAGAAGGTTTTGAAGCACAGTGGCTGAGATCCAGCAGAAGACCGGGATGTGACACATGATGTGGAGGCTTCTTGATCTTTTAATGTGTGAGATGATTCTGCTGGCTTGATGCTCATCACTGATTCTCTTCCTGAAATATTCCTCCTTCTGAGGATCATTGAATCCCTGAATTTCTGTCACACGGTTGATGTATTTTGAGGGGATCTGATCGGCTGCTGCTGGTCTGGAGGTGATCCAGATGAGAGCAGAGGGAAGCAGATCTCCTCTGATGAGGTTTGACATCAACACATCCACTGATGAAGACTCATTCACATCACAGACCTTCTCACCATCTGAAAACATCAGCGTCATTCTGCTTTCATCCAGACCATCAAAGATAAACACAACTTTACACTCCTCAAAAATCTGTAAGTCCAGATCTTGAAGTTCAGGATGAAAGTCCAGCAGAAGTCTGTGAAGACTGTACTTCTGATTTTTAATCAAGTTCAGCTCTCGAAATGGAAGAACAAACATGAAATCTACATCTTGATTGGCTTTTCCTTCGCTCCAGTCCAGAATGAACTTCTGCACAGAGACGGTTTTTCCGATTCCAGCGATGCCTTTAGTAAGAACAGTCTTGATTTTATGCATCTCCTCCCATCTTGGTTGATTTAAGGGTTTAAAGATGTCATTGCAGTGGATTAGAGCATCTGGTGTTCTGACTCCTTTCTCCATCTCTAAAATCTCATGTTCTTCATTCACTCCTTCACTCTCTCCCTCTATGATGTAGAGCTGCGTGTAGATCCTGTTTAGGGGTGTTTGATTCCCTTGTCGTATGATTCCTTCACATAAGCTCTCATACATTTTCTTCATGCTAGTTTTATGCTTGTCTTTTGCTTTCTGCATGGTAAGGGTCTGACAGTCAGAGGCAGTGCAGGTCAGATCTTGTGTCTCTGATTTAATCACATCTTTTCTCTTCACTCTGCAGAAACAGTGAGATGACATAAGAAAAAAAATGACTTTGTAAAAAAAAGCAATTACAAATATTACCAGCACACCAAACTTGAATATCTAATTTAATCCCAAACTGAGACAAGTGTCGTTTCAGACTGTCCGTAGTCTCTGTAACAATTATCATACAGATACTGCATCTCCAAACAGGAACAATAGCCTGAATGGTTTCACCTGACAGGCTATACTTTAGATATACATGATGCTTACATTTTAGAGACATCATAAATTAAAAATAAAAGTAATTTTTTAAAAATCAGTTCCTCTCCAGTATGACTGCATAAGCATTCTTATAGGATCAAAAACAAATGTTATACTTTGTGACTATACTTTAGGAAGATCTTATGGCCTACTCCGGGATGGGCAGTATTTCAAATACATGTATAATGATGGCCTAAAACAGGATCAAAGTAGGCTGTAAAAAATTATTCATTGTCAATCCTTTCAAACTTTTATTTTTAAACAAATTATTTATTCATTGGATGATACAAACTTAAAATAAGGGAAAATATCATTATGAAATAAACGTTTTTCCTCAAATACTTTCGAGGAGATGGATTCCAGAGCCCGAGCTGTACATGGAGGTAAGCCCGACTATCTCTAGTCGTTACTTCTCAACCTTCCGCACTAACTCACGCTCCTTCCTCTCCAGCGAGGTGAGATACTATGTCCCTAGAGCCTGATTCTGTGTCCAAGGACTGGTTTGGCGAGGTCCCTGTCTTCGGGCAATCCACAGTGCATTGGCCCCTTACGGTCCTTCCTGCAGGTGGTGGGCCCAAGGGAGGTTGGCCCATGTTGCTGGCCAGGCCCCAAAGGGTAAAATCCAGCCACAAGGCACTCGCAAGCAAGCCCCAACCCCACGCCTTGTCTCAGGGTTTTATTTTAAAAAATTCAATGAAAAAAAAAAAACTTGACTTACATTACCAGCTTAACATTCAGCATTTTTCAAATTCAAGATGTCAAAGTCTCCTTCAATCATTTTTATTTATGCAGCGCTTTTAACAACACAGGTTGCATCAAAGCACTGTACAGTATAATGTAGAAGAGTACAATGACAGGGATGTATAATGACAAGAGTGATCAATTTGTTATTAAATGCAGAGACGGTCTCAATTCAACGATAATCACTAGAAGTTAAGTGTCCCCAACAAAGCAAGCCAGAGGCAACAGCGGCAAGGAACCAAAACCCCATCCATACAGAATGAGAAAAAAAAAAACCTTGGGAGAAACCAGACTCAGTTGGGGTCAGTTCTCCTCTAACCGGACGCCCAGCACTTAACTTCCAGTTCAATTTTAAACACAGCTGTGTCAGATAGTGTAAATAACTTAGTGTGTGCGTGTGTGTGTGTGTGCATCAGAACTCCTTCAAATGTTTCCCTTTAGAAGTAAAATCAAACAGTACTCACTCAGGTTCAGAGGTCACTGCTCCATCGCTGAGGTCACGTCTCAATTCCATGGACGCATCGCTCTTTAGAGACACACAGCTGAGTTCTGGAGATGCTGCTTTTTGTTCACGTGTCGAAACAAAAGCCCTGTCCTTTCTCCACTCATATGGTCTCATTTTACCGGCAGACCTACTGGAACACAAAGTATAAAAACATACTTCATTTAAGACCACTATTGCCAGATATTCATTGCTAGGTTTTGAGGCATGTTTGATACACAAAAACTATTAGCCTATGATTAAAAGGCTAAAAGTTTGATTAGAAGTGTGACGCACAGAACATCATAATACGTGAGCAGAGTGTGAAGAGCATAAATTCACCACTCACCAGGTG
Source organism: Puntigrus tetrazona (assembly GCF_018831695.1). Lineage (NCBI taxonomy): Eukaryota > Metazoa > Chordata > Actinopteri > Cypriniformes > Cyprinidae > Puntigrus > Puntigrus tetrazona. Next base: position 93,334 of record NW_025048156.1, read on the forward strand.
TTAAAAAGATAGGAACCAAAAGAATTACACTGTGAAATGATTCAACTGTAACATTCGCTTTAGTATTCATCGTCACTCATATCCATGATTTAAGCAAGTCTTACTTAATGGATAAACAAAGACCCAAAAGATCATTCCGACTGACCATCATACCACAAGGGCCACAGTTGCCTTTGCCATTTTTTTTAGTAAAGCTTCTTTGAAACGGTTCATACAGAAAAGCATTGAACAGAAAATGACTTGCTGAGCTTTTTCACAGCACTGAACATCTGAAACATCTGAACATCTCAACGTCTAAATGCCTGCTTAAAAGTATAAAATCACATTGCACACACTCGGGGTCAGAGGTCGCTGCTTCATCACTAAATACAGGGTGATTTTCCATGGATCTGTCACGCTTCGTAGATACACAGCTGGGTTTTGGAGATGCCGTTTTACGTTTACGTGTCTGAACAGAAACCCTCTTTTTTTCAATTTCACAGAAAGTCCTGCTGGGACACACAGAACAGAAATAATTCATTTAAGACCACTATCATCAGACATTCATATTCATTATCCAGTCTTGAAGCATGTTTGCTGCTAATTAATGCGCAAAAACATACTATTAATAAAAAGTTTGATCAGAGGTGTGACACGTAGGATATTATAATGCCAGTTAATGCACTAGAAGGTCTTAAAAAAAAGAAACCGAAAGAATACATGATTCAGCGGCTTCATGAGTTTATGGCCTTTGTGTTTTACTGATATTTTTCTTGTGTTCTTGTATTTTAGGGTTAGTTTAGAAAGCACATTGCACTCACTCATTGTCAGAGGTTGCTGCTTCAGTGAATGCAGGTGGATAGTCGATTGATTTGTCAGTCTTCACAGACACACACATGGATTCTGGAGATCCCGAATCATGTGCGAGTTCATCCTGATCCATCGTTTGTTAGGTACACTCACCCAATTCAGTTAAAACAGTTGATAAAGTATCATGTACTCTGTGTAAATACAATGAGCAAAAATGGCTTTGTCAGACAAAGATTTCAAAGATTTAAGAAACGAAAATAATACTGATAATACACTGAAAATACTAAAATATTTCATAATAGATTTGTCCGAAAGAAACATAAACGCGTTAGAAAAGCTCCGATACGTTTTGATTAATAAACAGAACTAGAAGGATTTAGCCGGAGCTTTATCTTTTTTTTTACGGAACAAGCCAAAAATGGTTTGGAAAAAAGGATGCATGGTGTACTCGCTTATTATATACACATTTTGAATAACTATAGAGAATAAAAAAAACAAATCATACTGACCTTAGAGTAGATTATGAAATTCGCATTTTAATAAATGAAGTCTCTTTGTCGTCTCAACAGTCTTTAGAAAAAGAAAAAGAATCTTGAACATAAATTTAGTGTAGCGCCCCTGCCCTCTTAGATGTGTCCTTACCTAAACTCTACAGCAGAGCAGCGGGTTCTTTTATAGGTTATCTCTCGGCTATAAAATTCCAGCCTCACCTCTGATACCGCTTTTAGAGATATTAAAGTTCACAAATGAGTAATCTAATACCTGTATGCAAAAAAAAAAAAAAAAAGAGTTTTTTTTTTTTAAAACAAAAACAATATAGTACACGAGTATTACGATAACAGTAACGTTAACGTTTCACACATACTACGACATATACAACCATATAAACTGTGGGCCCACTCACACCATAACGATGCAGGCCTGATTCGTGGCTTGAGTGCGTAATGGCCCTAAAACAGCGTGTTCAGACTCAAAACCGCGTTCAGACTCAAAACCGCGTTCAGACTCAAAACCGCGTTCAGACTCAAAACCGCTAACTCTCACTCGTTGTCCACGAGTAAACGAATAATTGGAAAATAAATAAATCAAACGAAATAGAACACCTCAACCAAACTCAAACGCTTCTACGAGAGTTTTTAAAGTTAACTAGATTTAATAATAAATCGATAGATGTACCTGCTTCTCTCACTCGCTCCTCTTTTCTGTTCCTTCTCTTTCTCGGATTTCTTTCCCCCTCCCCAAACCAATCAAGTATGACTAACCTATAAAGAAGGCGGGCATGAACTAATTATCCTCCAATCAACGGCAATCAACCAAACTGCTGTTGAAACCCACATTTTGCTCAAGTACTTTTTTTTACAACCGATCCTTTGCACTTTGCCCTAGATCTTAAAGGTACTTATATAAAAAAAACTTTACAGGCATCATAATACACATTTAAAAATATGCTTATAAACAAAAAATAGGGTTCTGTTTACTAAATTTTAACAACCCTTACAGGGGTTGCATTAGTACATTTTAAATCGCGGGAAATTAAAAAATAAATAGCCTACACCATCTAATTTAAAGTTAAAGGACTTAGACAAATATGAATAATTTTTTTTAAATGTAATGCTGTTTAAATTAATTTACGGAACAAACTTTTAGCTAAAATAACAATAACATTAACACAAAAACAAGCGTGTGTGCGTCAGATTGAAAGCGGAACATTACTTAAAACGAAAGTAAAATAAAAGTGTGAATAATCAACTTTTTCTAAATTGACCAATTGTGACAGATTTTCACAAAAGGAAACTAAAGCATATAAAGTGTTTCATTAATAAATCCACGTTTTTAAAGGAATAATTCAGTGCATAACATAACTGCACAAAGAAGAAACATACTGCGGGGGAAATTTTTAATATTTATAATATGATGCATTGCTAAGCAACACAAGAGAGTAAATTTTTCCCTCTGAAAATTAATTCTATTACAAATGTGACATTGATTTTACGCAAGAGTTCAAACGACGTGCACTTTACAATTCAGACAATATTTTCAATAATGTTGTAAAAACTAGTTCCAAACTAAGACCACAGCAGAACAGTCGCTCATCACAGAGCAACACACTGAAATCATTGATTGAAATCACCCATAGAATATAACAGAATTCATAACGACAGGAGCTCGTTTCATTCTTGAACGAATTAGCCTGAGACTGAATAAATAACTCAATGACTCATTTAGAAAGTCTCTTGCTGTCATCTGGGTGGGTTACTTTCGTGTTTAAAAGTTGCTTTATTATATGAACTGGAAATGATTAATAGAAGACTTAAAAAATTAAATTACAGACCAATCTCTAATCTTCCTTTTCTGTCAAAGACACTAGAAAAGGTATTCTCACAAATATATTCATAGAAAAAACAGGATACAGTATAGTTATGATTATATTACTCTATTACTTTATATATTTTGAGGCTACTAAGAAAAATAATAGATACTATAGCATCTGAAAATACTCTTACATTACTGTTGATAGGAATATTTACATACGCAGATTTGCATGGTTTTCCAACGAATGAGAACGTGTTTGTTCAAACCTATCTCCCTCTCAACAATGAAGAAAATCAAAAACAAACTTAATCCAGTTCATTCAGTCCATTTCGTCTTTGGAGGGCAGCATTAAAACGATCTGTTCTCTGACTGATTTACATTATTTTCTCTTGATGTTGTTCTCATTCGGCCTGTTATAAAAGGGTGTGTTCATAGTTTCACTTCTGACTTGTCACATGACCAAAACACTTTTTAAAGAAATATCCAAGTTTTAACAGAACTGAAGCTCTTTTGACAAGACACTTTCAAGAAGGCGGCTTGCTCAGTCCTACACAATGTACAATGATAGTTACAATGTAGTTATCAATGTGATGAGATGAAAAAAATCATCATATTAGACATATAAGACGAAATGACATGAATTTGGTTATATAGCCTTCCTAGCTTCATATATAGCCTTCATAGCAAATTCATTGCTCTATTAACCAATGTTTAATTTTTTCAGTAATTACGTTTTTCATGTTATAAAAGGGCAAGAGAGAAAAGAAAAAAAAAGAAAGAAAAAGAATGGAGACGAGAGAAAGAGTACTGGAGTACTGTGCTGTGATTACTATTATTACAATTTATTCCTAATTATTAGTGATATACATTGGCAATTATAGGCTTAATTTAACAACAAATGTTAGATCCGTTCATGTGCGCTATAGCTGCTATAAAAGTCTGTCACACCACATCAAAGAGCCACAGAAAGACAACTTTCTATGAGAGAGCTGAGCTTATTGTGATTATCAAATGGCAGGCCGTGCTACAAACAGGGCTGGCTGATGATTTGGCCACAATAAAAAACAAATTAATACACAAAAAAACACGTTTAGAAAAGAAATGCTCTCCCCTTATTATCATCGTCATGGTGTGGTTGTAGAGAAGGAGCACTTGACGAGTATATACTCTTAATAGTTATAATCATACACCAAGGTACAAATACTACTACTGCAGGCAGGCAGGCAACAAAAACCAGTGTGTTCACCCTCGAGGGCCGTTTGGGTCAAGCCAGGAGAAGCCGCAGGAAGAGACCGTCGCTCGTCGCACCCTGGACCAGAGATCGGGGCGCATGCGGCCGCCGGACTTCGCCCTTTTAGACCTTTGTTGCAAGTTGGTAAATTAAGATTACGTTTAAAACGTGGACACAAAAGTGGCTTTTTGTTAATGACAGTCCTACCACAGGATTTAACAGCTCAGTAGCAGTTAAAAAAGACACTGTAACAGTGCCACAATTTCCATTTTTTTCCATTTACACATGCACATTTCTTAAATTATTCTTTGAATATGTTCAGGCCTACTATCTAGTGGCGAAAAGTTTTTTTTAGCAAAGATTAGTTTCTGTAAAGACTAGCAGAGAAAGCCCTTAATATAATAGTAAATAAGCTATATAATTTTATAAAAGAAGCTCGTCCACCCAAAACAGAAAACATTTTTCACAAAAATCTACATACATACTACACATCTTTTAATGTGTTTGTAATGTATATAATAAGTTGTATTTGTTTGTATTATAGCACAATTCTTTAACACGCTCACCCCCAAGCCCATGTTATGAAAGTCATAATACAAGTGTATGATATATTAATTTCACAAGGAAGATGCAGTGGGTTTAAATAAATAAAGTTGACTTGACTTGAGAATATAAATTGGGATTCCTTGAATGGCGTGTCTCACTTAGTTCTCTTGAATGGCTGTTTAATCTCACACAGAGACAATGAACTACCAGAATAAAGCCCAAATCCAGCATAGAGGGGTTCAGTGAACGTGGTGTTGAACGTGTGTAAGTGTGTGAGTGTGTGTTTGTCAGAGACGCTGTAGAAGGACAGAATGCCAGCCGACCAGTCCAGATACACTCCTACTCTGTTAGAACGACACAAAGGAGCAGATATTTGTGTCATCTTATTACTGTGTCTGACAAAGAAATTATTAGAAGAGTTCAAACTCCAGGACTTTCCATTGTATCCAAATAAACAGTCATCACTCTCTCCTTTCCTGCTGATTCCTTTATATGTCACTGATACATAAACGTTCCCAGTCCATTCAGCCTCCCAGTAACAGCGTCCAGACAGACCCTTTCCACACAGAACTTGATAACACTCATCAAATCTCTCTGGGTGATCAGGATACTGCTGCTTCTCTCTCATATGTGTCACTTTTCTGTTCTTCTCAGACAGAAACAGATATGTGTTTGCTGTTTTTAAATCCAGTGTGAGATCACATGTATCTGAACACAAGAAGATAAATTACAACACGATAAAACAACGAAACAGTGATCAAATTTGGGTGTGGGAGGGACCTACATTTTTGTGGTCCTGTTGTAATCCTGAGCTCTCCTCCATGTTCCAGACTGTAAAAACAACATAATGTAGAATTTTGTTAATGCTCATGTTTTCTCATTAATTGTTTCCGTGGATGAAAGCATTGTGACACTTTTTACTCTTGGTTACTGACAGAAGATCAGGTAGTGTGATGAATGTTTGCAGTAGTACTGTGCAATTCATTCTGTTTCATTACTACCAAAGTTCTGTGTTAAATGCAATGTAAGTACACGATAACAGACGTATAATTTTTGGCTGAACCAAACCTCCAACCTTACGCCAAAGTTCCTTCCTTGTTTACACGTCAGGTCCTGATGCTTAATTCTGATTTGTTGCCTATTTTTTGGACCTATTTTTACACATTGTGACCCAATTGTGACCCATATCGTTTGTTCGTTCTACACATACCGCGATAAAGTACTAAATTGTCACAGTTTTAATGACGTAGATAATGCAATGCCTCAGAAAATCTGATCTGACTGTCGCATTGGCACATATCTGATTTATATCTGTATATTTATATCTTTATTTCCACATATGAATGAGGCCTGAAACTGCTCTCAAAATCCGAAAGCAATTTTTCCTGTTTACACTCTCATAGAACAGATCCGACCTGTGTCACTTAAGAGCAAAGTGTAAACAAGGCCAAAGATACTTTAAACTCCTAGCATGGGTTTGCTCCGGCTACATTCTAAGCTCTACATTTCCTAATAATTTGGATCTATATCCTTTCACTTGTGCAGGTGTTTTAAAAGTTTAATAACTGACATTCATCCACTAACTGCATTAATCTCTTGCTGTTCAGCAGCACTAAGCTAATCTCCTTTATTTGGTTTCACAAGGTCAAGCACCATTTCTTATCAATTAGACTATGATCTTGTGTTTTCAGATTTTGTTTTCATATATATATATATATATAGTGTGTTTTATATTGTTATTAGTAGTAGAATATCAAAATTTGGTTTATTACAATTAGGTTATTTTCTGTTTTCCTTTTATTATATAGACATGATAAATGCCAAACAATATATTGTTCTGTATGCAGGGATCTACATAGATATGAGTTTTCAATGACTTTTCAATGACAACACAAATGACAGGATTATTTGTGTTGAACATACTTGAGTTTTTCCAGTCTGTAGTGTGGATCAGAGAGCAGCTTGACTAATGATGGTCCTGGGTGATTGTAGCTGAGATCCAGCTCTCTCAGGTGTGAGGGGTTTGAACTTAGAGCTGAAGCCAAAAAACAACAGCCTTCTTCTGTCACCATACAGCCAGATAATCTACAAACATACAAAATAAACACTAAATATCACTTCATGTGGGTCTGAAGATCTTAAACTGATTCAAACACAGGAATGTACAAATTCCTGTAATTCAGCAAAAACTAAAATAAATAATAATACAAATTATTATTATTATTATTATTATTATTATTATTATTTCAGTGTATCCCTTTTATCCACAGTTTGCAGATTCAGTTTAGATGAAGTAATGTTGGTTTCAATGTTTTACTCAATTTAACTAATTCAATCACTGAGTAAATCATTTAATCAAATTAAAAATTAAAAAGTTAATTAAAACAGCAAGCTGGAGCAAATACAAACCCCCATGTTTTCAGACACACTAGGGTCTGTGATATATTAAAAACAACAACAAAAACAGTAAATCATTTAATAATCATGTGAAATCTGCTTTTCTTACCTCAGTATGTTGAGTTGACAGTGTGGACTCTTCAGTCCATCAGAGAGCAGCTTCACTCCTGAATCCTGCAGGTCATTGTTACTCAGGTCCAGCTCTCTCAGTGAGTTTGATAATTGTAGACATGAAGACAAACTTTCACAGTATTGATCAGTGAGATTACAGTCAGCAAGCCTATAACAGGTTGAAATACGATTTTTAGTAACACATTTTCAGTGTTAAAAAATGAGTTAAATTTAAAGTGTGTTAAAAGATAAGGAACTGAGATTGTAAGTTAGTTACAACTTATATAACAATGTTACTTTCCCATAACTAGCCAGCGGCCACACAAATCTCCCAAACAGAGATTCCACTTTACCAGGCCCCTGACACTTAAGCTGACTGTATGAAGTCTGCAAGAAGTCTTCAAGAATTCTCCAAGAAAATCTTCAAGAAAAATCTCTAAGAAAATCCAAGACCCAGCACAGTGGAGTATATAGGTTTCAAGGAGGAGGACTACATAGAGGTGGAGACCATTAAAACAAAAGCATACAAATACAGAACAGGAACTTGGCCCAGAACAGGATCTTTTTCTGAGCCTTGATCTATTTAGCATACAAGTGTCATTCAAATGCCTAGGTGCTATAGAATCCCTGAAACAAAAGGCACATTTGTACCTTGTAACTTGGGAAACCTGTCAGATGTTCAGAAACTGCTCAGGACCTAGGCTTCCAGCTCTCAGTATGGAAATCACAATATACATAACTTTTTTTCTGTTCATACTGTTTTATTGGAACCTATATTTAACCTAAATTTGTAATACCACACCACCAAGTGCTTCTAAGGAACTTAATGACTAAGTTGTTCCAGCCATTTTTCCAGCCAGTCTCAAGAGAATGATTCCCCACAATGGATGTCAAAAGACTTGATAAGTCAGCACCACTGCAGGTTAGCACATGACACTTGATCTTGACTGTTGGTTTGTCACTAAAGACTGAACACTTGAGAGCATGGTGGAGCCTTAGACAGAGCTGTAGCCAGAGGTACTACTAATAAATGCCAGCACTCGCCCATGTGACTGTTGGTTTGTCGTTGCCTTTTTAGCGCACCGGTCCATACCTGTCTTGAAGGTGTCAGATGCCAAACTCTCGATGTCTGCAGGTTTAGCCAGAAATACCTGTAACAAAGATATTGCATGTAGAGCTGAGTTTTCCTGGCCAGCCTCTGCATAGCTCTGCAGGGCTCATGAATCTGAGGGTTTCAAAGACTAATGTTCAGGAGCTCCAAACAAGAGAAAGACTGATGTTCTCCTTTTAAACATTTGGCGAGGAGTTCCTCCACAGCATGCATGAAGACACTTATCAACTCCAAGTCTATATTGGGCCACATAGACTTAAATGAAGGGGGACCTTCAGGCTCTTTATTGTAACACACTGAGAATCAGCTTCAACCTCATATCACTGATGTGCTTTGCACATGAGGATCAGCACCCCACATTAGATGCGAGCAGCCTGGTTTACTTCAGGGAGTGTAAGTGTGCAAATGCTGGGCCAATATCTATTGAGCCCAAAAAGATGGCTACACTGTTCCCCTGCTTCTTTCTCTTGGGGCAGAAAGGAGTTAGGAGAATAGAGCAGGGAGGACTGTCTTCATGAAATAAGGCAATCCATGAGCAAAGTCAGGTGAGGTTCATATTCTCGCAGTGAGAACATGAAGCCTTCATGAGCTGCATGGGAAACCCCAGAAAGGCCACACTCATTGTTATCATCCACGGACCCCTTATACAAGCTACACTTGCAAAGCAACATTTGAAACAATGCACTTGATTAGCTCAGAGAATTTGCTCTTTTTCTAGCACTGGATGGCCACAGGGGAACTCCTTCCATTGCAGGTGTCATGATTCAATGACAGGAGAGCAGGCTGTGCTTTCTTTGACTTCAGAAGAGTCTCATTGCTAAAGAAAAAAATTCTGATTAGATGGCCCTCTAAGCCTACTTATATAGCAAGTTGTCTCTGCCCCTCTGGTGGTTTGTGCAGTTAATCAGCCAATCAGGCTAATTCAGAATTCAGTAACAGTAAACAGGAGTTTATTACTGCAGCTGGTATTTAAAATGAAGCAGGAAACTTATAAACTTCTGTATTTGCAAAGATTTTACCAACAGCATTTCAACAAAACCAACTCTGCACATGATCATAACCTCCTTTTGAGATAACTAATGCCATGTTGTTTGGACATGTCTGACCTCTTAAAACAGCTTCCAATTTACCTGTAAATTATTACAGTGTCTTGGTTCAGTGAATAAATATTAGTGTCTCATCAAAATAAGCATGTTTAGTCAGTCCATACACTGATACTCACAGAGCTTTTCTGCAGTTCATCACAGCTGGTATTAGTCTCCTTCTACCTTCGTTTGATGTGTTGTATTTCTTCAGAGCAAACTCATCCAACACCTCGCCTGATATCTGAAGCATGTAGGCGATTGTTGAGCATTGAGACGGAGAGAGTTTCATCACTGAGTGATTCTCTGATTTCACAAACTCCTGAATCTCTCTGTACAGAGTCTGATCTTTCATTTCCAGCAGACAGAGGAACAGATTAATGCTTCTGTCAGCTGAGAGATGTTTATCAGCATTGAGTTTGTCTTTAATGTACTGCGTGATTCTCTTGATGGTTTCTGAGCACTTCACTGTGTCTTTCATTAGATCCTGTAAGAGTCGCTGATTGGACTCCAATGAGATGCCCATCAGGAACCGCAAGAAAAGATCCAGGTGTCCATTTCTACTCTCTAAGGATTTATTTACAGCTGATTTCAGTAGCTCATATGAGTTTTGACAACTGTACCGCTGACATTCTTCATTCAAAAAGGACTTCAGTGATTCCTCGTTCCTGACTACATGAGAGTAAAACAAATATAAAGCAGCTAGAAATTCCTGAAAGCTCAAATGAATGAAGCAGTAGACTTTCCTCTCATGAATCACAGATTCCTCCTTAAAGATCTCAGTGCAAATACCAGAATACACTGAGGCGTCAGTAACGTCTAAGCCACTCTCAATCAGGTCCTCTTTATAAAACATCATATTGCCCTTCATCAGCTGTTTGAAAGCCAGTTCAGCAAGTTTCACAATCACGTCTTTGCTGGACTTCACAAGTTTCTCTGGATTTCTCTCATCATACTTCTGATTCCTCATTTTGATCTGAGTCAACAAGAAATGGATGTACATTTCAGTCAGATTTTGCGGAATTTCTGCACTCTCATCTTGTTCCAGGAGATTTTGAAGCACAGTGGCTGAGATCCAGCAGAAGACGGGGATGTGACACATGATGTGGAGGCTTCTTGATCTTTTAATGTGTGAGATGATTCTGCTGGCTTGATGATCATCACTGATTCTCTTCCTGAAATATTCCTCCTTCTGAGGATCATTGAATCCCTGAATTTCTGTCACACGGTTGATGTATTTTAAGGGGATCTGACCGGCTGCTGCTGGTCTGGAGGTGATCCAGATGAGAGCAGAGGGAAGCAGATCTCCTCTGATGAGGTTTGACATCAACACATCCACTGATGAAGACTCATTCACATCACAAACTTTTTCATCATCTGAAAACATTGGTGTCATTCTACTTTCATCCAGACCATCAAAGATGAACACAACTTTACACTCCTCATAAATGTCTGATTTTAAATCATGAAGTTTAGGGTTAAAGTGCAGCAGAAGTCTGTGAAGACTGTACTGGTGATCTTTAATCAAGTTCAGCTCTCGAAATGGAAACACAAACATGAAATCTACATCTTGATTGGCTTTTCCCTCACTCCAGTCCAGAATGAACTTCTGCACACAGACAGTTTTTCCAATTCCAGCGATGCCTTTAGTAAGAACAGTCTTGATTTTATTTTCCTCCTCATAATCTGGTTCGTGTAAGGGTTTAAAGATGTCATTGCAGTAAATTGGAGCGTCTTGTGTTCTGGCTGTTTTCCCCATTCTTAAAAGCTCATGTTCTTCATTCACTCCTGCACTCTCTCCCTCTATGATGTAGAGCTCTGTGTAGATCCTGTTCAGGGGGGTTTGATTCTCTTCTAATTTGATTCCTTCAAATAAGATATACCTTCTCTTCATGCTGGTTTTGTGTTGACCCTTGACTGTATGTAGGGCCGTTATGTTGTTGTTCTTCCTGAAGAGATTACGAACGTAGGAGAAAATGCCACTCAGAAAGGGCATCACTGATTGTTTCACTTCTCCTCTTCTCAGTCTGCAGACATTGAGATGAACAGAAAAACTGTAAAAAGCATAAGAGCGTTCTGTGTGTGTGTCTGTGTGTGTGAAGGCAGCATATTATTTTCAAAATTTAGAATATATTTATGCAAAATAAAAGCTCTGAATGTATTTTAATTTAAAAGCAAACTTGGTAAAGTCACAATGTGAATTTTTAAGGGTTTACTTTAAATAAGTATTTAAACATCTGTAAGTGTTTTATACTCACTCAGGGTCAGAGGTCTCTGCTCCATCACTCAGAAGAGGAGGTATTCCCATGGATGTGTCACTCTTCAAAGACACATAGCTGGGTTCTGAAGATTCTGCTTTATGTGTATCAACATCATTCTTTTTTTCTCCTTTCACACTGAGACCAATTTTAGAAGCAAAGGTGTAGAAAGCCAAGAGGGAATATGAAAGAAAAATGAAAATACATGCTTTTTAAATTTCTGTTTCTTATTGAATGCAAATTATACTAATGCCACACAATCCTTTTCTGGTTGATGGCAAACCACTTACAAACACAAAGTAATCTCTACTTAATCATTGTTAACAGTTGAGGTTGTGAAAGACAGTTTCATGTCGTGGAAAGATTCAGCACAGCAACAAGACACAAGCTAGTTATACTGCATCAAACAAGGTCTCTCCCAGACAAAGATTTCAAAGCAGTCTGACTGCTTTTGACTGCAATCGAACCGAGTTTAATGAATGGACTGAACTGAACCATTCTTCTGAATGGACTTATTGAACCGAACTATATGGACCGAATAGTTTGAACTAAATCAAAGGAATCAAGTTTACCAAAATTAATCTTTGAACTGAGAGAACTGTCCAAACTATTTTTTCTGAATGATTCTTTTCTATTGAATCTTTGTTTTCTTTTGTGTTTTGAGTCACATTTATGTGATTGTACAAAGTGTTTTCACTGAACTTTGCATTTTGAAACTTATTGAAAGGTTTATTCTTGATATTATTTGTTATTTGATAGTCTTTATCATTGTGACCATTTCATTGGTGTGAGTTTATTCTAAAACCTGTAGTTATCGGGCGCACCCAGATTAGCTCATAGTATTGTACCTTGAATTGAATGTTATTGAATTTCTCTTTTATTGTGACATAATATCTAATTGCTCTAGTGAATTCTGTCAATATTTCTACTTTATTTTTCTCTGAAGCCAAATACTGATCCTATCAAGAAAACCAGACCACTTCCTGGTTACTGTTTCAGGTGTGGTGAAGATGGCCACATTTCTGTCACCTGTAAGAATCCTCCTAACTCTAAGTTAGTTGAAAAGAAACAAACTTAGTTGCGGTTGAAGCAACAAGAGTGGGATAAAGAGAATGGTCAAGTGGCAGTTCCAGTTCCAGTTGAGGGGCAAACTGGGATTAGTCAACTTAAAAGGTTGTCCCAATAAAAAACATTTGAAAATGCATTATAAATTCCCTGCACATCAATCCAGTTTACACTGACTGGTAGGATCAAAGTGTACAGCGCAAGTCAAAATCTCAGGAACTGAGTGTCATTTCTTACTAGACACAGGGTCACAGGTGACCACCCTCTCATGGTCTTTCTACCAAGCTCGCTTGACTAATCACCCTATTAAGCCTTTGAGCCATCTACTTGTGGTCAGTGGTGCAAATGGTCAGCCAGTTCCATATAAAGGGTTACACTTTTAAAGCTCTTTTGAAGAAGCACAAAGAAATGGGCAACGTAAAGGATCGTAGACGCAGTGGTCGGCCAAGGAAACTTACTGCTGCAGATGAAAGACACATCCAGCTTATTACCCTTCAAAATCGGAAGATGTCCAGTAATGCCATCAGCTCAGAACTGGCAGTAACCAGAGGAACACGGGTATACCCATCAACTGTCCGGAGAAATCTGGCGGATGTGGTCTTCATGGAAGAGTTGCAGCCAAAAAGCCATACCTCCGACATGGAAACAAGGCCAAGCAACTCAAGTGTGCACGAAAAGTGTGCTCTGGACTGATGAGTCAAAATTTTAAATATTTGTCTGTAGCAGAAGGCAGTTTGTTCGTCAAATGGCTGGAGAGCGATACAATAATTAGTGTCTACAGGCAACACTGAAGCATGGTGGAGGTTCCTTCTGCAAATGCAGTTGGAGATTTGTTCAGGATTAATGGTGTTCTCAATGCTGAGAAATACAGGCAGATACTTATCCATCATGCGGTGTTATCATGGAGGCGTGTGATTGGCCCCAAATTTATTCTGCAGCAGTACAATGACCCCAAACGTACAGCCGAAGTCATTAAGAATTATCTTCAGCATAAAAGAAAAACAAGATGTACTGGAAGCGACGGCATGGTCCCCACAGAGCCCTGATCTCAACATCATCGAGTGTGTCTGGGACTACATGAAGAGACAGAAGGTTGTGAGAAAACCTATATCCACAGAAGATCTGCAGCTTGTTCTCCAAGATGTTTGGAACAACCTACCAGCCGAGTTCCTTCAAAAACTACAAGTGTACCTAGAAGAATTGCTGCTGTTTTGAACGCAATGGGTGGTCACACCAATTTTTTATATTAATTTAGAGTTCTCTTTCGTTTACTCACTTTTTGCATTTATTAAGATTAATGAGATTCAATATGATTAAAAAGCAAAACTAAATAATCAAATGTCAAAATAATAATTACAAATGAACAAACAATCAATTGGCATTTTAACCTTTATTCAAGATCAAAATAAAATGCAGTCAGATTAGAATTTAACTTAAATCACGAAAAATCAGAACATGGAGGAAACCTCTATTGGATACCTCTGTTGGGCCAATTCGTGAATCTTTAGTTTTTTAACTGCTGCTTACTTATTTCCAAGTTCAGCTTTCAATTGTGACCAGTGAAATTGAAAAATGTATGTGGTAGTTTGCTAAAAAATTATAGAACCTAATAAATCATGGATTTGCTACTGTTGTCTGCACATTATTTACCAATTTATTAGTTATTTATGAGATAAATTTCAGTTTGAGAGGTTGCAAACACTTGTTCTTTTTCTATGCATGTTTCTTAAAAATGCTCTCTCACAAACACACAAGTATGTATTCAGGATAGTTTAAAAAAATGATGGGCTTATTAGGTCCATTTGGAAAAATACTGAACCTGACTCGTGTTCGAGGCACACATTTACATTTAATCATTTAGCACACGTTTTTTTCCAAAGCTGTATACAATTAGGAGAACAGTAGAAGCAAATAGACCAATAAGAGACCAAAAATAAGTAAACAAGTGCTGTGACAAATCTCAGTTAGTCTAGCACAGTAAACTATTTTAGCTTATATAAATAGAATAGAATAGGTAAATGCTAATATTAGTTGGTCAGTTGCTTGCAAAAAAAAAAAAAAAGTGTCTTTAGATGTTTTTTGAAAATGTCTAAAGACTAAGCTGTTTGAATTGAGACCAGAAAAGGTGTGTTCAGTTATATTGGTGCAGCACCAGTTGTCTTGTAGGAAAGTACCTTGAATTTGATGCAAACAGCTTTGTTTGAGAAGAGTAACTTGAGCTTTTTTGGCTCAATAAAGACAGTACTCTCGTGTTACAGTACATGCAGGACATAGAAGTTTTGGACCTGCTTGGTCCTGCTTGGTCAGCTCTTGGGTTTTTGGATTCAAGTCAAAAGTAATGTGAAAAATCCTGATCATGTTTCACTAGAGCAATTAAATTGAGTTTGTACTCACTCAGGTTCAGAGGTCACTGTACCATCACTGAGAAGTGGAGGGATTCCCATGGATGCATCACTCTTTATAGACACACAGCTGGGTTCAGGAGATACAGTGTCGATACCCTCCTCTTCTTTCTCCTCATACAGACTCATTTTACAGGCAGCGCTCTAGGAAAAGACTAAAAAAAATTTAGCATAAAGAACAATGAAAATCATAATGAAATCTTCTTGAATTCTCATGTCATACACCATTAAAAGATATAATGAAATAAAGCTTTTAATTAATATTCACCAGTCAAAAGCAAGAAAAACTCTCAGAACACAGAAATATAAGTATTTTACACATGCGGGTTTATATTGATTTATTCTTAATGGGTAAGGTTAGACTAAGGGGTAAAGGTGAGAACATTTCATGGATCAGTGTAGGTTACCTGTTCTCATGAATTTGTGTATAAATATGTGTATGCCAAATGAATACAAAATCTTGTGGTAGAGATATTGTTTATGCTACGTGTGTGGCACGATTAGATTTGTGGGGTAGATGCGTATCATGTTCATGAGATCAGTCTGTGCAAAAACGAGAGATGTACTAATATTATTTATCATAGCAAAATCAGATACTAATTGGTAATTATTTTTGCATTTTAATCTCTATAACTCTATACACCTTTCTTGATTAATTGAATATAAATCATCGCGATACTGTCTGGCGTGCCATTTCCTGTGAAGTAGTTAAATCATGTTGTCATTTGCATTATCTTGCATTGCTAATGAGTCTTCACTTGCGTTCATGCTTGTGGTTGCCAGATCTGAAGAGATTTTAATCCCCAAAACAGAGCTTTGAATACACACATGAACAAAGCCCTAAGACCAGGGAAAACATTACAAGCATTTGCATTTTGTGCGGGTGGATGTTAACGCTGTTGTAAGCGCTGCTTCAAAATGCCTCGTCTTTTGTTTTAAAACAGCAGTTCACAACAACTGCCTGACGAAGGACTCCTTCCAGGAGAACCTCGCTCTTTTGTACGGAGCTAATGTTATGACAAAACCATTTGAATTGTGTACATTTTAAATTATTTGAGTTATTTAACACAGTAGATTTCTGGTGCGAGCACGTGGCTCAGGGGGTCACCATGAATCGCCAGGTTCATGACAGACAGAAGAACGAAAAGTGATTTTAAAGTGACGTCTTCAGTTTTGTTGTGGCCACAAGATATGTAAAGATATACGAAATGTAAAGTCATAAGACTTCTTATGTTGAAGAAACAACATATTGCTTGTGACCATGAGTTTAGCCATCAGAGATGGATAAAACATTGTTACATTTGTTAACATGTGTTTATTATTATTATTACTATTCATATTATTATAATTTGTTAGGGTTATAAGTTTAATTGTAACATTTTATTAGTTCCTCTTTTGATTCCTGTATCTTTTTTTTTAAATAATTAACGTTCTGTAAGTATGCTTTGGTATAATAAATCTTGCCAATACTTTATGATTGTAGGCTATTATGGTCACACGTGATGATAAATAAGCATGTTGTGTTATGAATAATTAAATCCTCAGTAGCCTATAATATTTTTGATTATTAATTCGCAGAAATAAAATGAAATATCTCAAATTCAACCTTTAAACTGCCTTTCCAGTGGGCTAGAAAGCATTACTAATGTGATCGAATTGAAGTGGAAAAAACAAGCAGATAGTACACGGCGAGCTCGTGCAGCGCTGTTCTGAAAGCCTGCATGCCACTTGTGCGATATTCATTAAATTCAGTCATCGACAGCCACCCTTCCTCTTCTCATCATGGACATGAGATGCAGTGCTAAACGGTTTCTCGCTGTTGGTGCTTGTAATGATCGTAGCTGTCACACCCTTCGACCGTTTGGTGTTTGTTTTTACGTCCTCAGTAGCCTATAATATTTTGATTATTAATTCGCAGAAATAAAATGAAATATCTCAAATTCAACCTTTAAACTGCCTTTCCAGTGGGCTGGAAAATCATTACTAAAGTGATCGAATTGAAGCGGGAAAAACAAGCACGCCGAGCTCGTGCAGCGCTGTTCTGAAAGCCTGCATGCCACTCAGTGAGACTATTCAAAACATAGCATTAATGTTTATTTTTTATTTGTCTGCCGGATGTGTGTGACTCATCAGACCTTTAAAGGTATCAACAAAAACATATGCATTGAGTGTAGGAGTAGACGCTCCCAGAAACGGGATTAATACAAAACAACAACGCCAACACAAAACTTAGGAGATACAAAATATGATTTGTTGATTGTACCTATTTTAACGCACCGAGCACCGACTCAACCGCGCGCGATTACACTGCGTACAGCTTCCGGTGAAAAAAAGAACATTTCAAGAATCTTGAACAGCTCAGTAATATACTGTCCTTTATGGACGACCGGGGAGAAAAACAAACTATTAATAAACTATCAAACTCATCAGACTATAATTCACAAACAGCTGTTCTTACCTGGTGCCCGTGTTGTTCTTCACAGCATACTTTCAGTTTCACTTTAGACAGAAACGCAATAGGTCAAAATACAGATCCAGGAAACGTGTGTTAAAGGAGTATTCTGAAATGAACACAAGTCAGCTAAGCGGGTTTGTCGATTAACACAAATCTCGTATCGCGTTACAAAACGTGTTTTAAAATAACGCTCTCAGTTGCCGGTGCAAAAACAAAAAAAACATTGGTGATTGTTCATGCATGTGAGCTAGGCATATATAAAGTTACCCTATAATAAAATAAGCTAATAATTATTTTAATCATGTAAAATTAAATTAAATGACTTTAAATCAAATCGCCAAAAGATAATAACTGAAAAACATATCGCTCATTAAGCTTCCAAAGCTCTCTTTTATTTCATTTATTTATGTGTGTGCGCGCAATAATATTATACTGTTCATCGTTGATTTAATTTTAATTTAATAATGATTTTATATTCTATTTGGATTTTTGAGGAATAATAGCAAAACCACTCTACTGATTCATAAGAAAATAGGAAAAAAAAATCCCACAACTTTACTTTGCTTTAGTTTTTATTGAAACTGTAAAACTGCTAGACTTTAAAATGCTTCGTACATATTTTACATATTATTGCTCTAATAGTGTTTGAGTGATATTGATTCAGAAAAATAAACGAAAACAGACTTTTACCGATTATTGATTACAATAACTGTTGAATTATTATATGCATGTACTAATAACACTAATACTAATAAAATGTATATATCATTATAATAGTTGATTAAACTGTTTTCTGGTAAATGACACAAGATTTAAGCAACAGGTGAAAAGCCATTATCTGAGATAAAAATATCAGCCTATAAATAATGTTGAGCTTAAGACACAAGCCGATCGTTAAATATATTCAAGCATAAGAGTTCATCAAACAAAGACGAAATCTAACACAAGTGTGATCTATATCTTCAGCTGTATTGAACAGCCAGATTGACTTTGATTGTAAAACAGTTAACATTTGCAATTAAGTGTGTAAACCCTTAATGAGACATGGGTTCCAAGAAAAAAAGAGTTTACTTAAGGAAAATGCTTAAGTGACAGCCTTAACTTCTCTTAATTGCTTAAGTGTTCTCTTACGTTTCTCTACAAAGTCCTTAGTAACCATTTCCCCTTGATAAATGAAAGGGATCAAAACAGCTCCCTTAAGTAATCTTAAACAGTGTTTTATTAGGCGAATTAATATCAACTTAAACATGTATTATTACAATTAATTAAATAACAGTATAAACAATGCATGTCTTCATTGTTTGGATTTTAGTAATGCATTATCTTCTTGTGCATCCACCTGTGTGTTGGCAAAACATGGGTTAATTTTTGCATTTGGTAAATGTTCTGTCATTGGTCAGCCGGGGAGCTTTCACTTTAGAAACTGAAAGCAACACAGAAACAGTCTGTGCTTGTTTTTTTGATTGTGTTACAGCTTGTTAGGTTTGCATTTTGTTATGTTCTGTTTATTGTCGTAGATATACACGTTAATTGTGGGATGTGGTAACTATAGCAACCGCTGCACACCCTGCCATGTTACCAGGAACTACTGCGAAACGCTTATAATTTTGGTAAGGGTGACAGTTAAGATGTTTGTTGCAACACTCTTAAATAAATCCCTTAACTCAGGGAATGTTTTCCCTTCAGGTATACCCCCAAGTCAAATGACTTTAGGAGGGGCATTGACCCCTAGTTACCATAGTAACAGAGCAAGCAGTTGCTATGAGTTTTTTCATGTGAGAGATTAAAACCTTCCTCCAGGTGGTGCTCAGAAAAACAAAACTCCTGTTGAGCTGCATTCAAATCTTTAGAAAAACACAATGCAAGTCTGTGGTGTTTCTAATTTAGATCAAAGCCAATGTATGCGTTTCTGCAGTATATACACACACACACACACACACAACTAAAAAGTATAAAAGAGAAAGAGTTTACAGCTAAGAAAGATAACGTGAGCGTTTCTTTACTCAGCTGAGTGTCTTGTTGCTCACCGTTATGTGTTTGGTCTCACACAGAGACACTGAAGTATTAATATTATAAAACCCAAATCCAGCACAGAGGGGTTCAGTGAACGTGGTGTTGAACGTGTGTAAGTGTGTGAGTGTGTGTGTGTCAGAGACGCTGTAGAAGGACAGAACGCCAACTGACCAGTTCAGATACACTCCTACTCTGTTAGAACGACACGAAGGAGCAGATATTACTCTGTGCTTATTATCGTGAGAGACAGCGAAACCTTCTTTAAAACATTTCAGACCCCAGGACTTTTTGTTGTGCCCAAACAAACAGTGTTCACTCCATCCTTCCCTTCCGATTCCTTTGTATGTCACGGACACATAAACGTCCTCCCCGCTCCATTCAGCCTCCCAGTAACAGCGTCCAGACAAACTCTCTTTACACAGAATCTGATGACACTCAAATCTGTTTGGGTAATGATGATACGACTGCTTCTCTCTCATACACGTTACCTTTCTGTTCCCCTCAGACAGAGTTAGGAAGGTGTTCGCTGTGTCTAAATCCAGTGTGAGATCGCACGCATCTAAACACAAGAAAATAAATTATAACATTTATAATCAAAACCAAGCCATAATTAAACGCATTGATATGCTGACAGTAAAGCTTCACTCAGAAGTACAGTAAATGGTGTTCATTTATAGACCTTATGTAGCGCTATACATTACATTCAATGTATTCTGTCTTCTTTTTGTATTTCCAGTGAATCCACTTCACCAGCTAATTACTATTCAACAGCAATGGTATAGAGCTACCACAAAAATCAGAATTCTAAATATGGCTACACACTTGTTTCTTGGCTTATAAAGGTCTATATGATATCATTTTTTACACAATGGATTGCTTTAAAGCTAGCAACTTTACATTATATAACATAAAAACCTATGTTAGTGTCTCTATTAAGCAGCTCTTCAGTCTTTAAGTATATTGTGGTCATCAAAAATAAAATTCACATGTAGCCAATAGGTTTCTGTGAGAGGTAGAGTGGTGAAATTAAGGGGATATAAAATACAGTTTGTACAGTATAAAAAACAATCATGGTTATGGAGAGTCTCCATAGATCATATATACTAGTGTGTGTGTGTGTGTGTGTGTGTGTGTGTGTGGGGTGTGGTAGCTGTAAAACACAGCTTCTTGGAGTTTTATTATCATTCTGTTTAAATATTTAATTTGGAAGACAACAAACCATAAATGTATGCCTTTGCTAACACGATATGAACATGAGTGAATGTCAACTAGAATGTTATTAACAGCCAGCAGCACCCCCAACAACTTGACAAAAGAAGAGAAGAGAATTTCACAAGTTTGAACCTCTGCCAAGTTAAAGTTAAATTTTTTCCTCCTAAAATCAAGCTTTTTCAGAGGGAATGCAATATTCTGATTGGAGTAAACTGATTTATTCCCCCACCCTTTGTAAGCCACGGTTTGTGTGTGTGTGTGACATACATTTCTGTAATCCTGTTGTAATTCTGATCTCTCCTCCATGATCCACACTATAAAAACAGCTGTTATGAGTCACATGCATTCAATGAGCTAAATCAAAATCCTCATCTTTCACAGAGTTCAAGACGCATGCTAATTTTTCTTTCTCTGTATACATAATTTCATGACTATGAGTGAGTAAATGAGTTTTTAATGACTATACAGCACACACGTGACAAGATGACGGTTAGTGTATAACATACTTGAGTTTTTCCAGTCTGTAGTTTGGATCAGAGAGCAGCTTGACTAATGATGGTCCTGGGTGATTGTAGCTGAGATCCAGCTCTCTCAGGTGTGAGGGGTTTGAACTTAAAGCTGAAGCCAGAAAACAACAGCCTTCTTCCGTCACCATACAGCCAGATAATCTACAAACACATACAATCAACAAATTATTCAAGGAGTGCGTTTACATGGACCTTCCTAATACTAATGAGATTTTGGCAGTATTGTGATTAAACTGTAACTTTAACTCATGTAAACGCAATACTTTGATTTAAATAATGCAATTAGGATCATACTTGCAGCAAGCATAATTATATTAATGATATAGTCTCATTTCATATATAACATTTATTTCATTGTATAACATTTATTTCATTGCAACTGTGACCCAGCAATCAGTAGTGCAGTCCCCAATACAGTGTCACAGTGTTGATGGAGCAGAACTGATCTCAATTTGTTAATGCCCACTCTTTACAACCTTCACATTTAAATCAAATCAATCAATCAATTACAATAATATATAGAACCTTTAACAATACAAATTGCATCAGTAATCAAATCAACAATAATCACTAGAAATTAAGTGTCCCCAATTTAGCAAGCCAGAGGCAACAGCAGCAAGGAACCAAAACCCCATCTGTGATAGAATAAAGAAAAATAATCTTGGGAAATATCAGGCTCAGCTGGGGGCCAGTTCTCCTCTGGCCAGATCAGGAGAAAAGCAGAACACCTCTTTTATTTTATAACCAATGAACCTTAATATGTTTTTCTTACCTCAGTATGTTGAGTTGACAGTGTGAACTCTTCAGTCCATCTGAGAGAAGCTTCACTCCTGAATCCTGCAGGTTATTATGACTTAGATCCAGCTCTCTTAGTGAGGAGTTTGAGGATTGCAGACATAAAGACAAACTTTCACAGCACTGAGCAGTGAGATTACAGTCAGACAGTCTAGAACACAAAATAAAATATAGCTCAATAGTTAAACTGGCAATAACAATGCTGAAGTTGGGGTTAAATTACCAGAGAACCAGATGGAGGTTAGTTGGCATTGTTTATTTATAAAAACCAGATGGAGCAAATAAAAACCGAAGTCATCAAATACACTGGCTTCCGCTGATACAAGGAGATCAGAAGCAAAACAGGGCCAAAACAGAGACCTTTAACATCATAACCAATTGAATCTTTATCTGTTTTTCCTACCTGAGTATATTGAGTTGACAGAGTGAACTCTTCAGTCCATCGGAGAGCAGCTTCACTCCTGAATCCTGCAGGTCATTGTTACTCAGGTCCAGCTCTCTCAGTGAGTTTGATGATTGTAGAGATAAAGACAAACTTTTACAGTACTGAGGAGTGAGATTACAGTCAGCAAGTCTATGACAAAAGGAAGAAATATGGCTTATCACTAACTGAATGGATTTTTTTGTTAAGACAGAGCATCAGAGTCATAGTGCAGTGAACCGTAAGAAAGAATTAGGACAAAAAAACAAAAAGAAGATACTATTCAATTACTACGCCATTAACTTTACATGGGTATGTGTGATGGCATTGTTATCCTGTTTAGTTGTTTACTTGTTTATCCAATTTAGTTATTTTGTTATGATTTTGATGAATAAAACAGAACTGTGGACAGTCTGAAAGATTTTTCTCTCTTTTGGCATTAAAAAGTTTTGTCCTCTTCAAAGAATTTCTGATTTGTTTCTGATGATGTTTCTAAAAAAGAACATTATTTTGTGTATTTGGTGTAATGCAATGTGTTTGTGATTTAAGTAAAAAACAAAACATTTTCCACATAATGTACATTGTAGTGGACAGCACATTCCAGTGCCTAGTTTATAGCGGGGCCTCTTTCTGACCACTATAGTGGGTAAAGGTTTGCTACATTTTGATTGGATCTTGGTGGACTAACGTAAACAAACTGTCCAATGCCATCAGAAAAAGATGCCAGAACAATGGTCAGATACCTTTTATAGGGAGCAATACAACCATTGGTGTGTGTTTTAAAAAAAAACAAAAAAAAAAGCCTGAGAACAACAAGACTTCTCATTGGTTAAAATGCAGTTTCTACCCTTGACCAACCTACAGACCGATTCCTAAACGTTTTGGCCTGTGACCACCAGAAAAATTTTAGGGGTGCCAACAATTTTGGCCACGACTGTACTTATTCAGAGAAATAAGTATTCTCAGTGAGAGATCAGGAAGAGATAAAGGTACCCTTCTGAAAAACACTCCTCATTCGGAGTTTGAGCCCCACATGGATGAGACAACAACAGAAAAACCTCTGTTCTGAGTCTGAGTACTGCAACGGAAGTACGTTAACAGAATACCACCATTCAGAGTCTCTGTCCTGCATGGTAGTAGGTAGAAACAGACCAACTGTTCTTAGTCTGACACCGTACAACCGTACTAAGTCTGAGTCCCATGAGAGAAGAGACAATTACAACTACCAAGTCCTGAGTCTCTAGCTTTGAGGCAGCAACAGATACGGCCACATTCTGAGCCTCCAGCATGCGAGGAAAAATATCATCTATGTTCAGACTTCATTCAGAGTCTGTTGCTGCCTTGCATGAAAAAGATGCAGCACGTTCTGAGTCTCTACCCCAGAGTAACAGAAGACATACATACATCAGCAGCAAGGTTAAGCTCCAGAGAGCAACTTTTGCTTGCGAGTTCCAGGCAAGGACCTTCTGCACCTTCTCCAGGGCCTCATCTGCGTGTTGCAGATTTAAGGACCCTGTGGTGCTTTAGGAGATCAGCATCCCCCAGGTCTTCGTGTTCAAGGCTGTCGAAACTGATTCCTGCTCATTTCCCCACTGCATTGTGCAAGTGTGAAGCGAAAATGTTACATCACTTTTTTTATTTATCTTTATGAATAAATTATTACTTACAAGGCTTTTCTGCAGTTCACAACAGCTGGCATCAGTCTCCTTCTACCTTCATCTGATGTGTTGTATTTCTTCAGATCAAACTCATCCAAAACCTCATCTGATATCTGAAGCATGTAGGCAATTGTTGAGCATTGAGACGGAGAGAATCGATTTACTGAGTGATTCTCTGATTTCACAAACTCCTGAATCTCTCTGTACAGAGTCTGATCTTTCATTTCCAGCAGACAGAGGAACAGATTGATGCATCTGTCAGCTGAGAGACCTTCATCACCCTTGAGTTTGTCTTTAATGTACTGTGTGATTCTCTTAATGGTCTCTGAGCAGTTCACTGTGTGTGTCATTAGATCCTGTAAGAGTCTCTGATTAGACTCCAATGAGACGCCCAGCAGAAACCTCAGGAAAAGATTCAGGTGTCCGTTTTTACTCTGTATGGATTTATCAACTGTTTGCTCATACAGAAAGCTTCCATAAATATTCCCCTGCAATCCTTCATATAGAAACAAAGTCACCAATTCCTCATTCTTGACTACATGGAAGTAAAACAGATATAAAGCAGCTAGAAACTCTTGAAAGCTCAGATGTATAAAGCAGTAAACGTTTCTCTGATGAACCACAGATTCCTCCTTAAAGATCTCAGTGCAAATCCCAGAATACACTGAGGCATCAGTCACTTCTATGCCGCTCTCAATCAGGTCCTCTTCATAGAACATCAAATTACCCTTCATCAGCTGTTTGAAAGCCAGTTCAGCAAGTTTCACAATCACATCTCTACTGGACCTCTGAGGTTTCTCTGGATTTTTCTTGTCATACTTCTGACTCTTTGTGTGTATCTGAGTCAGCAGGAAGTGAATGTACATTTCAGTCAGAGTTTGAGGGATTTCTGCACTCTGATCTTGTTTCAGGAGATTTTGAAGCACAGTGGCTGAGATCCAGCAGAAGACGGGGATGTGACACATGATATAGAGGCTTCTTGATCTTTTAATGTGTGAGATGATTCTGCTGGCTTGATGCTCATCACTGATTTTCTTCCTGAAATATTCCTCCTTCTGAGGATCACTGAATCCCTGAATTTCTGTCACACGGTTGATGTATTTTGAGGGGATCTGATTGGCTGCTGCTGGTCTGGAGGTGATCCAGATGAGAGCAGAGGGAAGCAGATCTCCTCTGATGAGGTTTGACATCAACACATCCACTGATGAAGACTCATTCACATCACAAACTATAAGATCATCTGTAAAACTCAATGTGATTTTGCTTTCATCCAGACCATCCAAGATGAACACTACTTTACACTCCTCATAAATCTTTAAGTCCAGACCTTGAAATTCAGGATGAAAGTCCAGCAGAAGTCTGTGAAGACTGTACTTCTGATTTTTAATCAAGTTCAGCTCTCGAAATGGAAGAACAAACATGAAATCTACATCTTGATTGGCTTTTCCCTCGCTCCAGTCCAGAATGAACTTCTGCACAGAGACGGTTTTTCCGATTCCAGCAATGCCTTTAGTAAGAACAGTCTTAATTTTGTCTTTTTTCTCATATTCTGGTTGTTGTTTAAAGAGGTCATTGCAATAGATTGGAGTGTCTTGTGTTGTGGCCATTTTCTCCATCTGTAAAACCTTGTGTTCTTCATTCACTCCTTCACTCTCTCCCTCTATCATGTAGAGCTGTGTGTAGATGCTGTTCAGGAGGGTTTGATTCTTTTTTAGTTTGATTCCCTCGAGTAAGCTCTCATATTTTTTCTTCATGCTGCTTTTGTGTCGGTCTTTAACTGTCAGACCTTCATCAGGCAGAAAGTAAAAATCTGTAGTGCGAGTCAGACAGGGTGTCACTGATCTGGCCACATTGGGCCTTTTCACTCTGTGGAAACAGTAAAGCAAACAGAAAAACAATTCATTTATACTTCATAAATCTGTTAGTCTCTGGTCCTTGTTTTAAAGCTTGTCTAATGCTAAACAATATGAACTCTGCTGAAATTTTAAATAACGAGTTTCAACCAGTTGTGCATCTACTTACATATCTAGAGAGGATAAGAGAAACAGTGTTAGCCTCTTATTATCAACATCTTGGTACTTGTGAATTTATTGTTGGTCATTATTGACAAGATTTTGCCACTTCTGTTATTGTTTGTTTTATTCCTGACCCTGTCTTTTAGTAAGCACACAGCTTCAGCTTTAGTTGCCTGACTGTGTGCTTGCATCCATGTTATGTTTTTTATTTTCTGGCCCAGTCAGTTAGGCCTATAATTACTTTGTTCTCCGCTACAGAGTAGTTTCCAGAAAAGCCCATCCAAACTCTGTCATGACTCACCTCTTTCACAACACTTGATAGAATTGCCTTTTTTTATCTGATATTTTATTACTTTAAAAGACATTTAAGACAGATGGAAGTCAGTCACAGAAATACATCTCAAATATAAAAAATTATAATAAAACAACCTTGCAGAGGGATCTATCTCCTTTTCTGTTTTTGCCCTCTTCCGACTTGCAGGTGTGCTATTATTATGAAGGAAACAAAAATGTGTTTATAAGTCAACGTCTGCATACAAATATTCAAATAAAAACATTAAACAAAGTCTCAATGTTCAATATCTTGAAAGCATCTCATTAAAAGTTTCACTAGGAGCAGTTAAAACATGTTTACACTCACTCGGGGTCAGAGGTGGATGCTTCACCACTGAAAAAAGGGGGAATAATCCTGATGGACTCGTCACTTTTCACAGACACATGGCTGGGTTCTGGAGATACTGCTTTATGTGTCTGAACATCCTCCTTTTCTTCTTTCTTCTGTTGGAGACTCATTTTGTATGCAGTGCTAATAGGAGTTGACAAAAAAAAACCCTGAATTAGACAATCAAATTCCTCAATACAACCTTGATTTTGTGAGCAGCTGAGTTTCCCTGATCAAGAGAAATCCCTTTACCAATAAATTACACACACATAATATATTTTTCCCCTCAATTATGTCGTAATAAAGAGATCTTTCCTTGTTAAAA
The DNA here is from genome assembly GCF_018831695.1 of Puntigrus tetrazona. Lineage (NCBI taxonomy): Eukaryota > Metazoa > Chordata > Actinopteri > Cypriniformes > Cyprinidae > Puntigrus > Puntigrus tetrazona. Next base: position 120,721 of record NW_025048156.1, read on the forward strand.
CCTGTTCTTGTTAAAACAAGATATTTTCTTGTAAAAATGACACATTATGGCATTAAAACCACATGTTTTCAGATAAAATATTTAGAGGCACACAATCATCTGATCTTGAAATATATAACCACACAAGGGTCAAAAATTCATGTTTAAGGTCCCCAACCCCCGATAAAAAAAAGTACTTTTAAAAGGTCATTTTCAACCTTTTGATTTATAAAATATTTCATTTTAAAATTTGTACATTTTTACTTAGTCAAAAGTTTGGACAACATTTTTTTTAAGGTTTAGAAATCACTTACGGTTATCAAGTATGTATTTATTTGATCAGAACGATGTTGTGAATCGTTAAATAATGGTGTCATAGCATCAATGTAATGCATTCTTCTGAGTGAAAGTGCAGTGGGACGTTACACAGTAAAATATTACCCTTTATGGATGGCGTTAGAGAAAAAAACCCGCTACATTTCTTGAAACAACAACTTCTTTTGTCACCTTTTATGTTTAGCTCTGTTGTGTACAAAAAAAACACCTCAGGGGTGTTGAACTTGAGGCGGCGCTGCATCCAGCGATCGGTGTGTGACATCAAAGTACCGCGAGAGCGTTCGACAGCTGATAATTCCATATGCTCGTTTATATGCTCTCGCGGTACTTTGAAGTCACAACGATCGGTGGATGCAGCGCAGCTTCAATTAGAACACAGCTTTTATCGTCAGGTCTACGCGAATCCCGTGACCTATTTTGATCTCAAAAAGGTGAACTTTCACCGAAAACTGAGAGGAGAAATGCAATACACAAAATGTGTTGGCGGACACCTCTTTCTCATCGATTAAGAACATCAAACACAAACTTAATTTAGTTGATAAATCTATCCTGTCTCTGGATTGCACCATTAAGCCGATCTGTTCTCAAACTGAGCCCATCCACAAACAGATTTACGTACCCGAATTGTTTAGTGTTTATTTTTGAAGTAAGGTGTGTTCCGACTTGTAGCGGCGTTCATCCAGCCATCGGCGTTTAACGTCAAAGTACCGCGAGAGCGATTATAACGAGCACACGGAGCCAACTGCTGTCAAACGCTCTCGCGGTACTTTGATGTTACACACCGATGGGCGGCTGCAGCGCCTCTTCAAGTCCAAAAACACCTTTACCTGTGACAGTGTCACGTGATCAGTGAAAGGAGAGGAACTCGGAAGGAATATTCTGGATTCAATACAATGAAGCTATATTTAAGCGACGTTTGCTGTCAAACAACACCAATCATAAAAGTCTTATCATCCTCGATTTTGTGCAAATGTTCCAAAACGTGTTTAAAATTAATAATGCTCTCACTTGCCAGTGCTGTGCCAAAAACACATTGGCGATTGTTTATGCATGAAGGCTACCCGTATATAAGCCTATAATACAAGTAGTGTAAGATAGTGTATCATCCATCTCAGGCTACGTGGGGTAAATAAAAAAATGTAATAGTTCTTTTAAGAATGTAAAATTGCATTATATTAAAAATCAATACAGCAATAAAAAATGATGTGTAAAAAACATTGCTTGTTAAGCTTCCAAAGTTCTCTTATTTATTTTGTGTGTGTGTGTGTGTGTGTGAAATTCAGAATAACGGCACATTCAACCCTTGACCTGTAACAATATTGTATTGTTCATCATTCATTGATTTAGTTTACTTTTCATGTACCTTTATGTTCAAAGCTAGAGAATTTGAAAAAGATTCTAATTTAGAATGTTGAGCAACACATTCTAAAGTATGACATCATAAAGATTCTTCGTGCACCGGCTCTCCACAGAGTTCACTAAATAAACATCAGACTACTTCAGTCAGAGTTTGATCAGTCTGAGCAGATTGCTGTGATTTTGAGCTAGAGGAGATGGAGAACAAAATAAGTGACACAGCTTTTAACGTGTTTGATGAAGTTCGCTTACAGGGCGAGCACACCGACGTCCTCATCAAGGTTCAGGACACACATTTTAAAGTGCACAAGATCATCCTTTGTGGCTGCAGCCCTTATTTTAGGTGAGGACAAACACTTCACAATGCTTTATATATGAGCATCATTTTTAGAAAAGTGTTTCATTTTTAAATTCGGCTCCACAGGACGCTTTTCTCCAGCCAGTGGACCAACAAGGAGGAACAATCCTACAATGTTGCAGGAATGTCCTCGGACACCATGTCTCTTATTATTCAATACGCATACGCAAGACCAGTCCTCATTACTGAAGAGAGCGTGCCAGAGCTATTAGCGGCGGCTGATCAGTTTTTAATCTCAGGTCTAATAGATGACTGCTGCCAGTTCCTGGAGGCTAACTTAAGCCTGGAGAACTGCATTGGCACCTGCATGTTAGCAGAGTGTTTCCCCACCTGCTCCGCGTTCCTTCAGAAAACAAGGCTTTATATCCTGCACCACTTTGAGGAGGTGACGCAAGTATCCGAGGAGTTCATGGAGCTCCCACTGGGACATCTAACGGAGATGATTGCTCAGGATGAGCTGAACGTCAAACAGGAGGAGGTGGTTTTTGAGGCCATCATTCGCTGGATTGGTCATGCACCTGAAAACAGGAGAAAACACATTGATGTGCTTCTTTCAAAGGTAAGACAAAGATACTTTATAATAAATCAATTGCAATGGCTGAGGTATACAACAAATAAAAAAAAACGGTAGACCTTGTCCATTTGATGTTTGTTCCTGTAGTTCTTTCCCATAATTAGAGAATATGAAGACCGCATTTGGTTTGAACTCTTCCTTCACTTTGCTCTAGGTTCGAATGGGCTTGATGTCACCAGACTATTTCATGACTGACGTCAGAAACAATGCATTGGTGCTGGAGAGCGAAGCATGCTCGGAAATCGTAATCAATGCAATGAAGGTCATTTTTGACCTCCACATGGAAGAAACTGCCAGCTCAGAACTTGCAAATAAACTGACACGCCCACGTTTGCCCTATGAGATCCTATTGGCCATCGGAGGGTGGAGCATAAGCAATCCCACCAATGAGATCGAGGCATATGATGCAAAGGCGGACTGTTGGGTCAGTGTGACTCCAAAGGATGAGCTTCCCAGAGCCTATCTTGGCACAGCGGTCCTGGATGGGTTCGTCTACTGTCTTGGCGGCTTTGACAGCGAGAATTATTTCAGCAGCGTGAGGAAATTCAATCCCATCACTCAAACCTGGCAGGAGGTAAACACTGTTGCTTGTACAAGTATTAGTTTGATTTTATTATTGTTATGACTATAATTGGTATATTTGGGTTAAACAGTTTTCCGAAACCTAGTAAGTTGCCTATGTAGACAGCATTCTAGCTGGGCATAATGGTGCGTTTTAACACCAAAAAAGTTGTTTAGGTTGGCAACTCACTCAGATTTGACACACAGCCAAAAATGAATGGAATGGGCTTCAGATGGTAACATTTTTGTATGTTGATGTATACACTTGGTTAATATATTTATATGGTATTTAAATGGTATGTAAAGGTACTCTAAGGTACTCCATACTCTCAGAAATAGAGACTTTTGTAGGGGCTTTTGTACCTTTATTTCTGAGAGAGCATGAAAAAAAAAATGTACACATTTAAAATTAGATTAAATTTTAAATTAAACTAGTGGGTGAAAACAGTAATTTAAATAAAATTAGACTAAATGTAGTTAAAAAAAAAACAACAACAACAACTTAAACTGTAAAATAAAAACGAATGCAATAGTTGATAATAATTATAAGTCATAAAACTGAGACTCTAATAGTGTCTCAATACTAAAATAAACTTTAATTTGTAGTAAATACATGGCTTTTTTGCTATCAAAACTGCATTTTGCATTTTAAAACCTGGCAAGCTTCCTAACTAGAGAGTATTGCTCAATAATGCTGTTAACGACTTTGCAACTTCCTTTGCTTTGATCACACTCAAGGTGATAAATAAATAAATTCAGTATAAATAACCAGTCGAATGATTTGTTAATATGTGCGTTACACAACAGGTGGCTCCCATGTATGAACGTCGATGTTATGTTAGCGTTGCTGTCCTGGACGGCCTCATTTATGCCATCGGAGGTTTTAATGGATTTGGACGGCTAAAAACAGCGGAACGCTACGATGCGAACGCCAACCAGTGGACAATGATGGCATCCATGAATGAACGGAGGAGCGATGCCAGCGCCACAGCACTGCAGGGCAAGGTGAGCTCATTTACACATGACTCTCCACGCTCTACTGTTTACAAGTACTGCAGGAAACATGTGGGACACTGTCAGTGTGTAATGTGTGTCTGCCAGGTTTATATCTGCGGTGGTTTTACTGGGGTCGAGTGTCTCATGTCGGCTGAGAGCTTTGACCCTCAAACGAACCAGTGGAGCCTCATCGCTCCCATGAGAAGCCGCCGCAGCGGTGTTGGGGTCATCACTTATGGAAATCTCATTTATGCTGTAAGTACCACTGCTATTTTTATCAGTCACTATTATAATTTTTATATTTATTTTAATTTAAATGTATTTTTAATTCTTATATTTTCTGTTTTCATTTTATGATTGTATGTTTTTTAAGTTTTTTTAAAAAATAGTTTTAGTTGCTTTTTACTTCTACTTAAAAATGTTGCCTTCACAGTTAGCTGAAATAAAAATTTATATATATATATATATATATATATATATATATATATATATATATATATATATATATATTAGTTAATGTTTATTTTGTTTCAAGTATTGTTTTTGTTATGGGATTAAAGTTATATTAACATATACAGAATATGTTGTTCAAGGATGACTAAATAAATTAAAATGTTAATGAAATTTGATGACATTTTTTATCTTTATTATTTAATTTTATTTCAGTTAATGTTTAAATAGTTTAAACATTTCTTTTATGATTTCAGTTTCAGGTTTCATTAGTTTTACTTTAATTTATGATAACCCTGATAAAAATTATACATATAAACAAAACATGGCGTTTAAAGGTGGCAACTTAAACTTAATTAAAATGCAACCTGAAATAAATGTATATATTTTACTTGAGTTAACATTTGATTTAAAGTAATAGTTCTACCATAGTTTTGGTTAGTTTAATTCAATTAGGTTTAGTATAGTTTAGTCATAATAACCAAAATATGAAAATACAAAATATATGTGCCACAATTATTGACTGTACAAAAAAGGACACTCAAAAATACATGCATGGGTGCATTTAAAATGTACCATAAATGCACATTTATATTTCAAGGTTGGTGGTTTTGATGGTGCCGCTCGTTTGCGAAGTGCCGAGGCCTACAACCCTCTTAATGACACCTGGCATGATATACGGTCTATGATAAACTCGCGCAGTAACTTCGGCATTGAGGTGAGAACAACACATCTAATGCGAATTGTGCTGAAATCGCTGTTTTCGAAGCTCGTCACTGGTACATACTGTCCGTGATTCATATAGTTATTTGATTGGCTAAACTGCAGGTGGTGGACGATCAGCTGGTTGTCGTCGGGGGGTTTAATGGAGTCGGCACCTGCCGGGATGTGGAGTGTTACGACCGGAAGATGGATGAATGGTAAAATTGTGCAAAACGTTGTTGATAAATTGAATTTATTCAACCCAGGTTTCTGATTGATACTGAACGTCCATTTTACCCGTGTAAAAAAAATGCCACTTTATCCACCTTTTTTTTGCAAAGGTATGAAGCTTGCAGCATGAGTGTTTCCCGCAGCGCCGTGAGCTGCTGTGTGATCTCCGGGTTACCTGACGTCACACAGTACGTGGTGGACCGAGACTCTTTAGAGACGTCGGATTACGAGTCTGACAGCGACTGATGGACCTCCACCGGATATCTGACATTCGAACCAGAATGCACCCTGAAACGTCACAGCAGATGCCATATATTAATAAAATGCAGTTTAAAAAAACAACCCAGGCTCATTGGAAATACGTGCCTCTAAATGCATTTCTGCAGCAATCACTGCAGTTATTACGTGCCTTACTGCACGAGCGGCAAAGTGAAACGTCCAGTGAGTGGCACTAAAACACGAGTTTGTCAAGTTGACATAGACGCACATTGCTGTGTTTGTATTACGTTGCTTCTGGTTCATAATTCAAACATTTCAGAAGAAGTGTCACTAAAAGTTAATGTTCTATCGTGTTAAAAATATCCTCTACACCAAACCTGACACCTGATAGTGTTAACAGATGCAAAAGTGATGATTTTTTTTTAAATGCAGACATGCTGTCCTTATGTGGATTTTAGCTGTTTTGTATCGTGTGAGCTAGAAAACCCATGCATATGACCCTGATATGTGACACTAACGTTAAACATAGCTGTTTTCAAATGTCACAGCATGTTAAACTTGGTTTCAAATCACAACATAATATTCTTCAAGTAATTCTAAATCATATTTTGTGTAAAAAAGAAATATCAGTTGTAGGAGCCTTACTCCCTCTAGTGTTCATTTCATGGAGTTTTTTTGCAGCAATGTAGGTAGAGCAATGTGTTTCTAATGAGCCTGGGTTGGATTGTGCACTTTCAACTTGCATAAAGGTTTCTTCATCGGAACAGATTTGGAGAGATGTAGCATTGCATCATTTGCTCACCAATGGATTCTCTGCAGTGAATGGGTGCCGTCAGAATGAGAGCTGATAACTAAAGGTCCATCAGTAAACATCTTGTGTTTTGGAAATAAATCCATCATTCTGGCCTAAATGCTGATTTCATAATCCATAATGTTTCCTCTGACGGCACCCATTCACCGCAGGAGTCATTGGTGAGCAGGAAATGTAAAGATAAACTTCTATAAATGTTTCAATGAAGACACAAACTCATCTCGGACGGTTAGTACATACGTTCACGATTTTTATGTTTGAATGAACTAATTTTTTTACAGTCAAGGATGCTGTGGTTTAGTGGTTAAAGATCAGAGTGGATCTTCAAAACCCAGCAACGGGTATTTTAAACATTTCGTATGTAAGAAGTGAGAGAGGAAAAAATACTACAAATGTCTTTTATCTAAAAGCAGTCTCTTAAAATTTTCTTTAATAGGATCATAAGTTGAGTTATTAGTTTCAATCTTAACTTATTTTAAGCACAAGCATGTGAATTATATGGAAGCCTGTTTCCACCACAGAATAAATAAAGAAATGACTTTTTAAATCTCTGACTTTTTGTGAGATATGAGAAAAAGTTAGAATTGAGAAAGGTTATTTTTTTATCTTATGTTTATAAATAGGCTTCCATGGGAATTCTTTCATTGCTTTTGATCAGTTCTTGCTAAATCTCTCAGTATTTTCTGTTTCTGTGTTCTCATGTCAATCGGAATAGTTAATGCATGGATCTCACTTCTTATGAGCCGATTATCAAAATCAGGTGTGTTAACTAAGAGAGACAATTGAGAACCTCTGGCCTAAGGAGCTGTTTTCTCTGAATCTGAAAAGCTCCCAAACTGGCGAGCTAACTCTCTCCTGCTCGGACATGATTCTTGTTTGACAGCAGGTTTAAGCGTTACGGCGTAGTACAGCCACCTGGGAGATCAACCAGGCATGGCGTTGGATAATTTACTCGTCGTCTTATCATAGGAGTTCAAATGTCATGGTTATCGCCAAAAGCAGTATTTTAAATAAACATAATGTTGACATTTTTGATTTTGAATATGTTCATCGTCGATACCGGTATATCGTGACACCCCCTAATTAGCACTTTCCTAACACTCGTACTCTAATTCTTCATGATCTCAGCTTATTTGTAAATCTCTTGATCATGGCACGTGCATTTAATTACTGCCAGAAATCCCACTGCCAGCTTAAAGCCCCAGTTTCAGTTTTTACATTTACAGAAATGTCTCTACTGTGCAACATTTGCCCACGTGATTTCATTTCCTTATGCAATTTCTCGACCGCACCACCACACAGTCAGAACCCAGCCAATACGGCTTGTCCCTCCCCTTAAAAGCTCAATTCTCATAAAAATATTGATTTATCTCTTACCGGAGAGCTTCATTATGCCACTCATGTCCGTTTACTGATTCCAGTGGTATCCCTCTCTGGTCCTCTGAGGTCTTCCCCTTCCCTCAATCTTTTTGGCTTAGGGCTGAAACTAAGTCCCGGGTCATCGGCCAGCATCTGCTCTCAGATCCAGAAGGCACATCCAAGGAATCCCACTTCTGACACCAAATTGGCAAGATTTCTCACCATGTAAGAGACGAGCTCAATAAAAGTTCTTTAAAGATTATATTCTTTATTCCTTAAGTCATATACAGAGTGAGACCAAGAGGCACGGCAGTCCTCCAATTTTATACCCAAGGTTTTATCACCCAAGGTTACGAATTCTTACCAGCTGTACTTTTCAACAAAAGCTCCACTATATGCTTTCTGCTGAAACTTAGTCCTCTTTATTTAGGATCCTCATGACCCCTTAACTCAAGTATAGACACTTATATGAGTCCCCCGGCTGTATGAATAAATTGTCCTCCGCAGTTTCTTTACTGAGTGTTTTGGTTGTTTCTCACAGAAAGCCGTTCAATCTCACACAGAGACACTGAGGAATCATAATTAAATCCAAATCCAGCATAGAGGGGTTCAGTGAATGTGGATTTAAACGTGTGCAAGTGTGTGAGTGTGCGTGCGTCAGAGACGCTGTAGAAGGACAGGATCCCGGCCGATGAGTCCAGATACACTCCTACTCTGTTAGAGCAACATGAAGGCACAGATATGTTATTGCTCTTAGTGTTATGCATGGCACAGAAACTGTCAGTAGAACAGTTCAGACTCCAGGACTTTTTACTGTATCCAAACCTACAATCATTCCATTCTTTCCTGCAGATTCCCGTATACGTCACTGATATACAAACATTCCCACTCCACTCAACCTCCCAGTAACAGCGTCCAGCCAGACCCTCTTTACACAGAACTTGAAGACACTCATCAAATCTCTCTTCATGGTCAGGATAAAACTGCTTCTCTCTCACATATGTTGCCTTTCTGTTCCTCTCAGACAGAATAAGATGAGTGTTTGCAGTGTTTAAATCCAGTGTAAGATCGCATGCATCTGAACACAAAGAGAGTGTTTATAACATTTATAACTTTAAAACAACAATCGAGGTGAGTTTGTGTGTGACCTACATTTCTGTGGTCCTGTGGTAATCCTGATCTCTCCTCCGTGATCCACACTATAAAAAAAAATACAAATAGTACTAGCACAAGTGCACTACATTCTGATCATACAGCATTATTTCACTCAACATTTAAAAAACCCTTAAACCTTGACCTTCAGACTCCCCTTACTGACCATATTTTCTTTGAGCGTTTGAGTAATAACTGATATTCATCTACTAACTGTTCAATCTCAAATCACTTCCTGTTCAGCTGCACTGAGCTGATTACAGTTTTAAATAATGCAACCAGGTTATAAAAATGTAAATCATACATTTAGGTGATAATAAAAAAAAAACTGTTAAAACCACACAAAAAGCAATTATTTCCTTGGAATAATTGCGATTAATTACAATCACCACAATTTACATTGAATGATGTTTATACCATTGCTTGCAGCAATCGCATACCATGCTTTTAGATGAAAATAAACAAGCTAAAAACCCTTTTCTGTTGCATTAAGCCTTAAATGTGAACTATACATTGAACTATTTACAAAAAGCAAAACTAAAATGAAAACAATGCAAAAACCATTACGATAACACATAGAAAGGCAAAAACTGTTGTTGTATAACACCGAATAACATATTGAACAATTAATTGCCGCTTTGAACGATTACGTATTTGCACCATTCCGTATTTGTAATTGTGATTAGAAATTTTAATAATTATGCAGCCCTGCATTTATTATAAATGCAAATTCAGTGCCAAACACAAAGGAAGATATTTTGAAGAATACGATTTAAATTCATACAGATTTGGAACTACTTGAGGGTGAGTAAATTTTCATTTTTGGGTAAACTATTTCTTTAAGAGTGAAAGCTCCCCTCCTCTCATACTGTTGGTAGGCGATCTCATGAACTCAAAAGTGACTCAAAAGGGTTTTTTTTAATGTGTGAATGCATGTTTATCGGGCATCTTTCATCGGGAAAAATATTCACAAAATTTTAAATTAAGCTTGGGAAATTTCTGAAATTTGGTTGATTTCACACAAAATAACCCTATAGACATTTTGGGATACAAGATTTGAATTTGTTTCTGAGATGCTGCTTTTATTAGTCTCAAACTGTTGTGTATGAATGTATGTGCTGTATGTGCATAGGAGATTTTTATAATCACACACATGCACAAATTTCTTTTGTCAGTGTTGAACATACTTCAGTTTTTCCAGTCTGTAGTTTGGATCAGAGAGCAGCTTGACTAATGATGGTCCTGGGTGATTGTAGCTGAGATCCAGCTCTCTCAGGTGTGAGGGGTTTGAACTTAGAGCTGAAGCCAGAAAACAACAGCCTTCTTCTGTCACCATACAGCCAGATAATCTACAAACACATACACAAACACTCAACAAACAGGCAACAGGCTGAAGCAAATATAACCCCAAATGTTTCACAACTGCGGTCTGCTGATATATTATAACCACTCAGGAGATCAGGACCAGACCAGAGGGCATCTTTAATTCGATCAACATTTATGTTCTTACCGTAATGTGTTGAGTTGACAGTGTGGACTCTTCAGTCCACCAGAGAGCAGCTTCACTCCTGAATCCTGCAGATCATTGTTACTCAGGTCCAGCTCTCTCAGTGAGTTTGATAATTGTAGAGATGAAGACAAACTTTCACAGCACTGAGCCGTGAGATTACAGATGGTCAATCTAAAGAGAACAAAGTAAATGTATATTGATATATCTTCCCAAAACATGAATAATAAACCGAATATTTTCCTGCTTTGCCTCATATTAGTTACTGCAAAATAATACTGTATGAAATGTATCTAGCAAACTCTTGTATGCAAATTTATTGTTGGGAACTTGGGACAAAATTACATCTACAGAAAATTTCAAACCTCAGTATGTTGAGTTGACAGTGTGAACTCTTTAGTCCATCAGACAGAAGCTTTACTCCTGAATCCTGCAGATCATTGTTACTCAGGTCCAGCTCTCTCAGTGAGTTTGATGATTGTAGAGATGAACACAAACTTTTACAGAACAGACCAGTGAGATTACAGCAAGAAAATCTGTAACAGTAAAATATAGTTCAATTAAAAAGGCAAGGTCGGTTAAAATGATACTTCTATGTTCTAAAAAGGTTGTTCATATATTGATTATGACTAATATAGGATTTTTTTGGAAGATAAACTAAATATTGGCTGACAACTGTGAAACACATTCAACCCAAATTAAAGATTTTAAAAGCTTGTGGTTTGAAAGGGCTTAAAGATTTAAGATCCAATGCAAACTAGAAAAATGTTAGGCATGACTGAAAGTGAGGGGGGGGGGTGTAAATACATTCATCTAATTTGCATGTCACAATCAGTTCATCAGTAACATTCAAGAAATAATAGATATTGATGCTGTGCTCTCCCTTGCACAGCATGGCCACTTCCACCTCTTCAGGGCACTGGATCCAGAGCTGCACTGACTGGGTGCTAGTGCTACCTCCAGTTCTATTCCTGCTGCCTCTACCTTTAGCAGCCGCTCTTCTAGGGAAACTACAACCACATTCACCCCTGTCAGCCCCATCCCCATTATGCAAAGGGGCGAAACGACCATTTGTCTGTGTTTCGTAAACAATCTCACCTTGCATGGCGGGACCAATGTGCCAGGAGAAGTGCAACTGATAGACAACCACTCGTCATTTCAAAAAAGCAAATATTCCCCATCAAAGTCAGAACTAACATTTGCAACATCCTCACAGTACAACATTTTATTAGCCATTTGGCTATTTTTTCTCACAATTTACTGTTTCCACGACAATGTCACTTTCACTCACTTGCTCTGCCATTTCCTCCAACTTTTGAATAGGAACATGACATAATTTTGATCTAGAATCAAAATACTACATGCCTCTCATCTAATGGTAGGGAATACAAATGACATATTATAACATATTACAGTCTATTTTATTTAGTATGATTTTCTTAGGGGCTAAATGTGTCTAACACTTGTCAAACACTAATATTATCAGTTCTAGTCATATTTGATACACAGAGTTAAAGCTCTGTTTGCTGAAATCACATAACTGAAACACTCTGATTTATATTCCAAAGCAACATATGCTACACAAAAGTGCAGTAAAATAAAGTCATTGTTTTTGTTCATAAGGCAACAAATAATTTAGCATTTAAATTTTGATTTGTCTTTGCAGTTTAACACTATTTCTATCTTTTAAAGCACTGAAACAATTAATATTTTAGTATTTTATATCGAGTAAAATAGGCAGTTAAAATTGTACTTGAATAAAGTACTAATCCCCTAAAATGATACTTAAGTACAGTTACCAAGTAACCAAAAAAAATTGGTCAAGCGTTTTACGCCAATGGTATTTTGTGTGCTCGACTCTATTTTGGTATATTTAATCTAAATAGAAAGTTTCATCTCTTCGATCTCAAAGGAAAAGAGTGTGCACTGCATTGCTCATATATGCTGTTTATCGTTTAGAAATCCTGGTATAAGCATGAGGTTTATAGACCAGGGCTGTTTGACTGGCTCACATTTAATTTTTGTTATATAAAATTAATACATTCTTTGAAGAACTATGGATTAGAAGGGTTTTTTTTCTATTTCTTTCACAGAACGGTAGGACTTGTCCCATTATACCTATGGCTTTAACTGAACTCTGGTACAGCAACAGGATTTTCCACTCAGGTATTAAATATAAGTAGCACTGGAGGTGTAGGTGAAATAAAATAAGTCTTTTTATAATACAAATTTCTAATGCTCATGATCCTCCTTTAGAGTCATACTGGTAACACATGTTGTTTCAAACAACTTTTGATTTCCTTTTGAATCATAGTCATGTCAAAGAAAACAGTGTCATGGATTTGTAGAAAGATGCACTCAGCTTTATCTTCAACCATGACAAATGAATACTTACTGAGCTTTTCTGCAGTTCACCACAGCTGGTATCAGTCTCCTTCTACCTTCATCTGATGTGTTGTATTTCTTCAGATCAAACTCATCCAGCACCTCGTCTGATATCTGAAGCATGTAGGCGATTGTTGAGCAGTGACCAGGAGAGAGTAGATTGGAAGAGGAAGTCTGTAGTTTCACAGATTTCTGAATCTCTCTGTACAGAGTCTGATCTTTCATTTCCAGCAGACAGAGAAAAAGATTGATGCATCTGTCCGCTGAGAGACCAACATCACTCTTGATTTTGTCTTTAATGTACTGTGTGATTCTCTTGATGGTCTCTGAGCTGTTTGTTGTGTGTGTCAGTAGATCCTTTAAGAGTCTCTGATTGGATTCCAGTGAGATGCCCAGCAGAAACCTCAGGAAAAGATCTAGGTGTCCATTTTTACTCTGCAAGGAGGTATTAACTGCTATTTTTATTGGCTCGTATAAAGAGAACTCCTGACTGTACAACTGATTTTGACTATCCAGAAATGACTTCTGTAGCTTTATCTTCTTGGCTATGTGGGAATAAAACTCATAGAAAGCAGCTAGAAACTCCTGAAAGCTCAGATGAACAAAGCAGTAGACTTTCCTCTGATGAATCATAGATTCCTCCTTAAAGATCTCAGTGCAAATCCCAGAATAAACCGAAGCGTCAGTGACGTCTATGCCGCTCTCAATCAGGTCCTCTTCATAAAACATCACATTACCCTTGACCAGTTGTTTGAAAGCCAGTTTAGCAAGTTTCACAATCATGTCTCTACTCGACTTCAGGGGTTTCTCTGGAGTTTTCTTGTCATACTTCTGGCTCTTCATGTGTATCTGAGTCAACAGGAAGTGGATGTACATTTCAGTCAGAGTTTGAGGAATTTCTGCACTCTCATCTTGTTTCAGAAGGTTTTGAAGCACAGTGGCTGAGATCCAGCAGAAGACGGGGATGTGACACATGATGTGGAGGCTTCTTGATCTTTTAATGTGTGAGATGATTCTGCTGGCTTGATGCTCATCACTGATTTTCTTCCTGAAATATTCCTCCTTCTGAGGATCATTGAATCCCTGAATTTCTGTCACACGGTTGATGTATTTTGAGGGGATCTGATCGGCTGCTGCTGGTCTGGAGGTGATCCAGATGAGAGCAGAGGGAAGCAGATCTCCTCTGATGAGGTTTGACATCAACACATCCACTGATGAAGACTCATTCAAATCACAGACCTTCTCACCATCTGAAAACATCAGCGTCATTCTGCTTTCATCCAGACCATCCAAGATGAACACTACTGTACACTCCTCATAAATCTTTAAGTCCAGACCTTGAAGTTCAGGATGAAAGTCCAGCAGAAGTCTGTGAAGACTGTACTTCTGATTTTTAATCAAGTTCAGCTCTCGAAATGGAAGAACAAACATGAAATCTACATCTTGATTGGCTTTTCCCTCGCTCCAGTCCAGAATGAACTTCTGCACAGAGACGGTTTTTCCGATTCCAGCGATGCCTTTAGTAAGAACAGTCTTGATTTTGTTTTTCTCCTCACATCTTGGTTGATGTAAGGGTTTAAAGATGTCATTGCAGTAGATTGGAGTGTCTGGTGTTATGACTCTTTTCTCCATCTCTAAAATCTCATGTTCTTCATTCACTCCTTCACTCTCTCCCTCTATGATGTAGAGCTGTGTGTAGATCCTGTTCAGGAGAGTTTGATTTCCTTGTCGTATGATTCCCTCAAACAATCTCTCATACTTTTTCTTCATGCTGGTTTTGTGCTGGTCTTTCAGTCTTTTCACAAAAAAAATTTATCCTTTAGACATATTCATTTCTCTATATTTTAGAGAGAATTTTATTCCTGAATAAAATTGTAACTTGCTGCTCTCTAGCATGTAGGATCATCAAACTGTTTAGATCAATAAATATCCTACTCTGCAACTATGCTTTTCTTTTTTAAGTTGTGATAAAGAACTAGCAAAAACCTTTCTAAACCCGTAAGACGCAAGATTTTTTTTCTTTACTGTTTACGTTTAAGATATAACTGACTGTGCTTATATTTCACCAAGTACGACATGTTCCTGGATCATCGTCTTAAGCACAGTACATTTTACTGTTTTAAATGCATTTTACTTCTGTACTGATTTATATGCATTAAGTTTATATTGAGATGCTCAGAGAAGTGGCAAAACATGCAAACAGCCTACAGTCTACTTTTCTTATTTTCTCTACAATTATAAATTAGAAACAACCGTCTTGTGGGTTTTTTTGCATTTACATTTACAAATAATCCTGCTGGTTATAAAAAGAACTTTGTTTTCTAACCCCATGAGTGTTATTGGTTACCATGTCTATCTGAACGTTTAAGGTACTTTCCCTTAAAACTACTTTAATTAGCTTATATGTATTTATGGTGCAATTAATATATTTCGTATCAATCCATAGACATTTTTAACATGGGCAATGCCCTGTCACTTAATTCAGCATGTGCAGCACAAAAATAGGTCTGGGAACATTTCAGCTGTATATGGATGGTCAGAAAGTTCTCAGAGTTCATCAATAATATCTTATCTAATATCTTTATGACATGAGGGTGAGTAATTAACAACAGAATTATCCCATTAAGAAAAAATGATGCAATTGAATGAAGAACGACAGCTACACACTGATACTCACTCAGAGGTCACTGCTCCATCACTGAGCTCAGTAGGGTCATTCATGAATCTGTATCTCTTCAGTGAAACACAGCTGGGCTCCAGAGGTGCTGCTTTGTGTTTCTGAATGTTAACCCCCTCCTTTCTCCACTCACAGAGTCTCACATTACAATCAGAACTACTGAAACACAAATATACAATATACAACCACAGTCATCAAAAATAAATATCCTTTTTTGAAAATCTGAATCAGTGTTGATGAAGTGTTGGTAATATGGTTTTGCTCAGGGCCCCTATTAAACAGTCATGACTACAGGCAGAACAAGAGGAAGTGGATCTAATTGCCAGATCTCATTTGTTTACCAATTGCCGGCACAATTATCACACCCAATGACACCAAAAGGTAAGTTTTAAAATAGTTCCAAAGTACAATAACACACCGACAATAAGAGACTGATCGGTTAAAGCAATGTGCAAAACAGAAAACTGAAATTATCGAGTATTATTTCTTTGTCTACCTAAAGCAAAACGTAGCGATACCAAGCCCCAAAGGCCATGACACTTTAAATGAAACCAAAGAACGAACTAATACAATGTCATTTCTAACAAAATCAGGCCAAAACAAAGTTTGTTTCAGCAGTTCGAAACAGCTCACCAAAGCAAACTTTCTGGGAGAATTTGCTTTGGCTTTTAAACACGTTTGAGCTACTTTTGGTCTTTGGTGGTTACGCAATCGGCGGGTGTGTTCTGAAACTCCACCTTCTTTGATGCTAGATTTTATTTCTCGGGTTTGTTTCTCATTCAGTGGAGATCAGGCAGAGGGGAAAAACAACTCCAAGTCGTTAGAAACACAAGTACACTATCGAATAGCTGAGCTGCCATGAATACATTCACACCTGAACAATCGCTTTTGGGGAGACTTTAAAGATTCAGAGAAAGCATTTGATTCCTTGAAAGAAATTGCAACAAAGTTTGGTGTTGACAACCCGGAGTTATGAAGTAGAAACATCAGAGACAAGTCTTCCAAAGCCGTGGAAAGAGAGAATGCCTAAAGATATTAAGATAGCAAGTTTCAAATAAATGTTACACCATACTGCTGCTGCTGTATAACAAGAAAAATAAAAGATATGCAATAAATGAACTGCCAAAAAATATATATATGACTACAGACTCCTAGTCTTTTACACTTCATTGAACTGACTGTGGAAATGGAAGGGTCAAACTTGACTCTGAGCCACTGCTAATAATTTTTCTTTTGTCTATAATATTCTGACCACTGGCCACTAATGCCTACATTTAACTGTTGTTGTTTTTAGGGAATTTGCAAAATCTTTACATTAATCTCCACCCCGCCTCCAGTACCGTGGAAGTGTCTGAAAACAGCATATTGTCGCTCAGACTTTTCAAACTTCTTTTTACCCCCAAACGAATGAAAAGAACGAAAATTAACTTTGTTTGAAGTATATCAGGGCCTTCATCATTTATTATTAGCTGCAAATAAGATCATTTGAAAATATAAAAATGAGTAAGAACAAAAAGTAATAAGATGTTACTAGAAAGTCATAGTTTGTCTACTAAACCATTCTTTAACATTTTTGTTTTGTTCCCCTCCAGCTCAATCAAAACGTACTGAACTGTAAAAATAAAAACTAAAAAAGCTGACAACTGTACTTAAATTCATTATCTTAAAATCTCGTTTTAAGATATCACATGAAACTCACTCGGGGTCACAGGTCACTGCTCCATCACAAAGTTGAGGGGGAGGGTTCATGGATCCGTCGCTCTTCACGGACACGCAGCTGGGTTCTGGTGATGCTGCTTCGCATTTCTGAGCAGAAGTCTCCGTTCTCTGACTCATTTTACAGGAAGTGCTGTTAAAACAAACAGGCGCAGGAATTAATTTTAATGTGTAATTGTCATATAGTATGAACCTGTGGCTTTACGGGATAGTGAAGCATCCATTGGATGGATGCTCCAGAAATTTGCTCATCAAACACTGATCCTGGGGCTTCAAGGAGTTCAGCTTCAACCCTACTCAAACACACCTGAACCAGCTAATCGTTTCTACATTCTATTATTTCCAATATTAAATCACTTGAAAGGCTCGTGACCGAGAGTGGGAAACAGGAAATTTCAGATTGCACGCGAAAGCAGAATAAACTCTGCAAGAGTGGCCTCCAGAAACAAAATCTGAAAATACTAGGCCATCTAGATACTTCCCCCCTACTGTTTTCAGATACTGTTCCCCACACGAATGAGAAGTATGAGATATTACAAGCCTTCACAGAACAGAGGTGTACAAGAAATTACACTGCACAGAATGAAATGTTTAATATAAATGAATGCCATTTCAGTATGGCTTCGTTAAACAATAAATAGTGGGAAACATCCTTTACCAAGTTAATTTTAAAAAGTTTAGTTATGCATTTATTTACTTCATCATCTTGAGTCCAAATTACAGTTCAATCTGCTAATGGTGTAATCCATTAACAAAGACTGCCTGAAAAACAAACACGTTTTGATGAAGAAAGACATGCAAGGCTGTGAACAGAAACGATAATAACAATAAAAACCAAAAATGGCAGATATCGCGCATACACACAGGCGCGGTTAAATATGAAACCTACCGCTGTTTCAACGACGAAGAACATCAAACACAAACTGCATTCCGTTCAGAAATCCATCCTTTCTCCAGGCAGCAGATTAAAAACTTTTGTCTTAAATCCAATTCTCGCCTGGCGTCGTTCGTGCTCTTCCTTCCACAAAATGGAGTCCCTTGAGAAACTTTCACTTTTGACATGAACCGTGTTACGTGCAGCTTTAGGCTATGCGAGAAAAACACCGGCTCAGGTGAAGAACTTTCCTTCGTTTCTGAACATGTTCTCGGGTCCAGTCCTCGCTTCCCTTCAGGTGTTTGTTCTATAGAAGGGTCCATCAAAAGATATTCCGCCATGATTCCATTTCGAACGCATCAAGGTGCATCAGACGCATTCTTCCATACTGTACAGGATTCTGAGTCTTCATAAAAGAGTACGTGATAATTATCTGGGAGGTGCATTGGTGCACTAGGGTGCGTTCAATTCATGCCGGATACAGCTGAATGCACGTGAACTCCACCACAAAGTAGTAGGACATTTTCTTTTAACCTCGAGTTGGGGGTGTTTCTGTGAAGAAAAACGTGTCGGATGCACTTGGACTTAGACTAAAACTGTTGAAATGTTGACCTGTATGTATGTTTGATTTTATTTAAAACATGTTTATGATGTTAAAATACAAATTTTAGCATTGGAATAATCAGAAATATCTGCAAAGGGGTTATAAGGTAAGGTATTGTCTAGGCTATAAAACTAAAACTTAAAAAAAAAAAAAAAACCCAGGTAATTAATTAAGAAGCTATACAGGGAATGTAAATAGTGAACCATATGGGAACGTTGGAGGAACATTTGTTTGAGGTTGTTGGGTAAACGTGGCGTCTATAGAATTAGACTATAGCGCTTTTGTAAGTAAAGATGCATCCCCAAAATGAACTGAAATTCAGCACATACTTGATGCAGTGTTTTTATTTAATTAAAAAAACATTTGGCATGTGGGTTCACAAAATTTGAAAACTTTCCTTAATTAGGAAACTGCAGCGATTCGTGTGTATAAGTACGTTTTTGGAGGTTGCAGCAATGTAGGTAGAGGAACGTATTTCTAATGAACCTGGGTCGCTAAAAAACTAAACGTGTTGGAGTGCGCACTTTTAAACTTAAACTGCATCACTTGCTCACCAATGCATTCACTTCATCTATAAAACACTTCTATATCTATAAAATTATAACGCGTTACATTTCTCCACTACATCAAATGCACCCGTCAGAGGAAAATAAAATCATTTTAGAGCAGATGTTTGACTTATATAAAAAATATGACACGCACACCAAAACTTCAGACGTGGTATAGGTGATGATTTATTCATTTTTCTTTGAATAATTAGGTAAAACATTTAATAAAATTGATCAACAAGACTTGCCATCTATCATACGTTTTTGATTCCCCGTCAGTCACGCGACATATCCGATGGTTCAGCTAACATAATTTAATTACTTACATAAAGTATAACGCTGTTATAATCTCCACGAAATTATCGACAACAGTGTAAAGAACTTCAAAAACCAAGTAGCACTTAAACTAAAATTATAATTAATAAAATCTGAATGCCCAAAAAACAACAAATGCCCCGTATCCACGTGTAACAGCAACGGATTAAACAGAAAAAATTACAAATAATGCAAAACTTATATATACACATATTCAACAACTTGACCCGCATTTAGAAAATCAACGCCGTCTGCTTGAGCTGAGCACTTCGCCACCGTTAGTGAACAAGACACGCTTTTCTACTGATTATGAAACATGTGCAACCACTAAAGCAGAACTCGCACCGCCATATGGACAAAGACGACAGGAGGATGCGCTTCGAAGGCCGAGATCTAAACAGAAATAAAGTGCACGCACAAAAATCCTGGTATTCTACAGCACACGAACACACTTTAAACGTTTATCATGCACGACAATGCCAGCGACAACACTGAGGTGAACATTAGAAAGAGAACAGCTCTACGGGGTCTCGCATGCCACACACGGGAAAGATTTCCTCACGGCGAAGTAAAGGGATAGAGAAAAATGCCTTCATCCTTATTAATATTCTACATACTTCGGTTTTCCCGAAAATGCAATGCGAGTCGCATCCGGGCTTTCCAAGAAACGGCTTATATTCGAGCTAGTGTCACTACAGAAATGTTCAACCAGATTGTCACACACATACGATACGGTAAGAAATTAAACTAGATAGGACGCCACAGTATTTTTCTCGGACGGATCACTTGAGGTCGCCGCCGTCTCCCTGGATGGTCTTCTTGATACGCAGCAGCATGGTGGTCTGCCACTGGTCCAGACGGGAGATCGAATCAAACTCCTTCACCTGGAGGATTAAACACGAGATTGAGAGACGCAAGGAAAATGGGCTAAAAATATACTATACAGTGTACGGTGTTAAAAAAAAAACATTATTCGAGTCAAACTAAATTAATTAAAAATAAAAAACAAATATATTAATAACAATTATTTAGCTTAATTAAAGTTAAAATTAAGTAAATAAAGTAAAATTTTAAATAAAAAGAGAAAATGTAAAAAAAAAAAAATTATATTTTAACATTTTAAGTTGTTTTTCAATTAGTTGCTTTCAGCAAAAGTAAAATTATTAGTATTTTATATATATATATATATATATATATACATATATATCAAATACTAATAATTAGTATTTATATATATATGTATATATATGTATTTTTTATACTAATACTAATAATTGTACTATTAGACACAACAGCAACAAAGTAAAAAGCAACACACAAACATCAGTAAAACTCAAAATTAATTACTTAAAGAGTTAAATTTAATTTAATTTAATAAAACGTTTACACAAAATAAGCATTTTTGTAATTAGACTTTTGATTCAAAACCTTATAGCTACTGAGATATAACCACTTCCCGGTCACTTCATAAACTTACAGCTTCGGTGAACGCCTCGCTGTTCTGCTCCTCATGAGCCTCCAATAGTTTCTGTACGAACAGACAAAACCATCAGCGATGCAAAATATAACGCACTCAGCATGCACTGCTCAGGGAAGTACGCATGCTGACTAAATGTCTTATAGTATTTACGTTTTGCTAAATAAATGAAACAGATGCACTCACTTTCAACAGCTTACACTCTCTGGAATCAGAGAACGCAGGAAACATCCCTTCGTACTTTTCAATGGCAAGCTGAAGGAAAACGAACGCAGAACATTATATTTCAGGAGAAACGGTCTTGCAGAAGCACATTACTACAAATGCAGCCGGTCGATGAAGATATTTGCCACTAGGAGTCAGTGCAAACCGGCTGGAAAAGCACAGCGCTCTTTAAAAAAATGGGATACGTTGCAACCAGAAACTATAGAAATGTTTTCCTTTAATGAACAGAAATGCACAATTGTACTAGGAGTTCACCGAACGACTGACCTTTGCGTTTAACTCATCCACTATGAAGTGGCAGAGAGCTGCTTTCCAGAAGTACTCCTTAGCGTTGTATTTCAGCAGAGGGTTGTCCATTGTGCTGGTTGCAACCTGAACGTGAAGACACACGGAAAGCACGCTGTAAACTGTTGCCAACTACCCTTATTTTTTTATACGAGTCCGCTCCAATAATGTCGCGTGCTCAATAAATGTCTTTGATTTGATTTTAGGCAGACGCTTTCTTGCTAATGATTTCGTTTAGCTTCCTTCTGGCTGTTGAGCCGAAAGACAAGAATAATGATGTTACATTCTGAGGGATAAACCGTCAGCTTTTGGTTAATATCCACGTCATTAGTTGACACTTCCTGTATAAAATCTAACTGAACTCACTCAAAAACACATCTATGATACCTATTATTAAATATATAACACATATAAAGTTATGCTATATTATGCTATAATTACACAGTTAAAATATTAATAATATTTTATACTAATTTTTAATCATTAATATTAATTTATTTATTTATTAAATATCTTTCTGTTCCACTACATTGTACTCACTGTAGTATTGTATGTAATATTTATTTATTTTTTATTAAATTTAAAGTATTTTCTTTCATCCGAAATAACAAGCATTTTAGCATTTCAGCTGTCAAGCAAAAGTTTAACTTGAAGTAAACTACATTTAAAACTTAATATGAAATGAATAAAAAATATACACACACCCCCCAAAATCATAATAATAAATACTGAAATATGAACAAATAATAAAATAAAATAATGAAAAAATAAAAATGAGAAAAGAGAAAAGCTAAAGATAAAAACCTACTTTAAATGATTAATGATATAACAGTTTTTATAATAAATAATATATATAGTATAGCATCTCAGACATACTAAAAAAACAGTTTAAAATTCTTTTCATGGTAATAAAAGGGTCGAGCGTGTGCCACCAACCTGCTCGAAGATCTCGATGGCTTTGGGATACTGCTCGAGCTGAGCGCTGTACGAGCCCACCTTCAGCAGACACTTATTAGCAGAGCTTAACAACACAAACGAGCGTTAATGCAGGCATCGAACCACACATACATGCGACGCAAACACAAACCTGTTGGACTCCTCTCCCTTGTAATAGTCTGCAGCCTGCTCGTAGTGAGCGATGGCCTGAAACGACAGCACAGCTCGGTTACACTGACATCCGGCGGCGCTAGAAAGCGTCTGAGGGACGTTTAAAGGCGGGCCGCACCTTTTCGATGTCCACTAGCTCGGACTCGTAGATCTCCGCGATGGTCATGTGATGCTTCGCGGCGATCGTGAACCTTCCCTGTCGAGCGCACGCGCCGACGACAGATTAAATGTTGTGTCTCATTTCTATACAGTGCATCAAGTTAACATCCATTTCATGCATCATTAGGGACGCTTACACATGAAAGCAAAACCCTAGTCTCTTACCATGTCTGTGTAAATATCGATGGCTGCGTTTAAACAGTTGATAGCCTCTGCGTGATGCATTTAAGCGGAAGGGAACAAAATATCAGCAGTGAGGTAATGCACTCATAACCTCATGCAATCAATTATTAAATCAGGCAACAACTTTATCCAATTTTGCGATACTACAAACATGTATGCATTTACTTTTAGTTATAACTGTAATACTTTTATGGATGTAGTGTTTTTTTAATTAACTACAAATCCAATCTAAATCTGTCTTAATATATATTTTAACACTTTTTAATGACATTTAATGACAATGAACACATATAGTATCGGTTTTAGCTGATCTGTATTTGTGTTTTTTATTTTTGCAGTGAACAAAGAAACCCTCTCACCTTGAGGATCTGCCTTCTTATAAGCATTTCCAGCATCGACGAAGCTGGTGGCCGAGTCCAGTTTGTTCTGCATCTGCATGTGAAGTCTCGCAGCTTGGCAGAAAGCATTGCCTGCAGCTACAGCAACAAAACACATCGGTCTTCAGATCAATGGCAGTAACGACACGGAGGCAGGGCGAGTGCTTGAAATAGACGAAATACAAATCAAAGCGCAATGATAGCATCAGGAGTGCAATGCAGTTAGATCACAAACACGGCCAGTGATCATTTGCACGGCGCTTTTAACCGAATATACTGTAACAGTCCGATGCATGATGCATTATTAGCCATTAAATGAACATATAAACATATAAACATGATTTGACTTGTGCATACCGCTCCAGTTTTTGGCCATCTTGAACATGTTGGCAGCTCTGGCGTACATTTCGCATGCATCTTCGACCTTATGATTTCCCCTGTGAAAAGACGAAGGTTTTCTGAACGATTTAACGCCATTTCAAAAAAAAAAAAAAAAAAAAAAAAAAAAAAGCCCCCCGTGCATAAAATACAGAGCGGTTGCATTGCATTGTGCATGTCGCAGCACGGACATATTTGACATTGGAGATAGTGAGAAACGCACGGACGGATTCGGGCTCTATATACTCCTTTTTATACGTCGTATGGTAAAGAACAGACAAATATTAGGATATTTACATGATACAGACACGTGCTATTCGAAAAGGCTACAGGACATTGGATGTCTTTGAATGTCAGATCGTGACCAGCATCACTGCTGTCTCACCCGAACATCCCTCCGAGAAATGAACCCGAGGATTTGACTTTTTTGTCCGCCTCTGCCATCAGCTGCATGGCTTCCTTCTCTTTCCCGGAATTATCCATGATTGAGTGCGTGGCGTTCGCGAGCTGCGGCTGGATCCGTGAAGGCCCGGGATTTGTTGATATAGAGTGCGGCTTTAATGCAGAATCATGAAGGATGCTCGCCTCCTCCTCCTCCTCCTCCTCTTCCTCCTCCTCCCGCGGCTGTCGGGTGATGCTGATGATGCGCGTTCTTCGGGGAGAAACTGCGACACTGTTTGGTTCGAAGGCGTGGCCACGCCCACTCATTATCATACGCGCGGCGAAGGAAAATGAATAAAAACAAAATACTTAAATTGCGAAAACGTCTACGGGATGTGAAAATATATTTATAGGTTAATGCCATGTTTAAATCGCGTAATATATTGGCAAAGGAAAAAGTAGCGTGGAAAATAAACAAACGCGTATACACACATACCAATTTAATACATTCTAACATTTAATAGCATTGAAATGTAGCTTAGTAAAGTAGAGTGAGTTATAAAAAATAAAAAATAATAAAAAATCATATTTATTTACGTTTTTATATGTCGGCGCATGCCCGGAAGTGGCGTCATATTAGCGGCAAACTTGACTGACTGAGGAAGTAAACAAACGGTGGTCGTAGTGAGTACTTCTGTCTGTAAAATCTGTTAAAATATATCTCTTTTTTAATAATTTCCCCCACTGTGTATTGTTTTTCGTTCAGATTCGCATAACGTTAGTTCAAGCCGTTGTAAAGTAAGTTAGTCCAGGCACAGATATTGCGCATTTGCTTCGTTAATTTGGCTCGTTCTCTCACATATATCACAGATATAGATTTAATTGTTGGATTATTAGAATGTGACATGGTATAATAGTATAATGATATAATTCATGTTAGGTTATTACAATAAACAGGTTCGTTTGCATCAACCTAGCCGCTATGTTAAGACTGTGTGAGCTAGCAGTTACTCAAGTAGAGGTCATTCCTGCTCTTCTGATTCAGATTAGACTAATATACCTTTAAGTAACTGGCTTTAAAAAGTTACGCCAAGTCGTTAAGAAGACACACAAGTAGATTTTATAACCGGTCCCTTTCTGATGATGAGAGGGCCTGTGCTGATGCTGATGCTGTTTTCTGGGCCTCATCGATAGCTGTGTGATTTCTGCTTAAAGTCTTCAGAGGGAGAAGGATGAGCGGTCAGGGTTCGGCCAGAGGGTCGTGGAGGGGTGGAAACAACTCCGCTGGAGGAAGAGGAGGAGGAGGAGGGTGGAGAGGAGGAAGGGGATGGGGTAACGGTCAGTACAGGGGCTGGAGAGGCCGTCAATGGAGCACAGGAGGAGGGAACTGTTCCACTAACAAAACACAGCATGGTAAGTGTTTGGAAGTTATGTAACAGCTTGTTTATAGGCGTAATAATAATAATAACATTTATGCATTTAGCAGATGCATTTAAAGGCCACTAATCAATTATTAACGGATCCTACAATATTCATAGTGCACAATGCCAGGTTTTCTAGGAAACAAATGAAATACAGTAAATATGTAGATCATTTTGTTTAAGAAATGATCATATGTTACTGATTTTTGTGCATTACGAACAATTTTTCTGAATAGAATAATAAGACTTATTTTTCCCTTCCGGAAATGAAGGCCTTAAAGTTTGTACCACTTGATGAAGTGTTTTTTTTGGTTTGATTGTTTGTTGATTATTTATGTTTTTTGGCGGACAGGGTTTACTCCACAGGTCAGTCAAGCAACCCTCGACGTCGCGTGTCCATACAAAGGATGGCGTCTTTATTTTTCTGAAGGTGTGATGTTCGTGACATTTTCACATTTCCTATTACGTATGTGTGAAAAGCATGTCTTGAGGTGTCTGTGCGTTCCTTTTTCCAGGATTTGTCGAAAGCTCACCATATGCTGAGAAGATTAAAGTGTTTGAGCAGTACTTCACGTCGCAGATTGATCTTTACGACAAAGTATCAGAATCCGCAGCGCGGCTTTCCCTAATTCCCTCGTTTTACCGCATTTCCAAAGCAAATATATTTCCTTTTCACCTCTCAGGATGAGATCGAAAGGAAAGGCAGCATTTTGGTGGACTACAAAGACCTTCTGTCTAATAAACCCACTTCACACGCTCTACCTGATCTTGCCAGAGATCTTAAAGAAATGCCTGAGAAGATGCTGGACTGCTTGGGTCTTGCGATTCATCAGGTGGGTTTTGTGTTATGCATTTACGTAAACGTGTGTGTGCCGCTGACTTCTTTTAAATACCAAGCTGAGTTAATATATATATATATATATATATATATATATATATATATATATATATATATATATATATATATATATATATATATTTTTTTTTTTTTTTTTTTTTTTCTCACAGGTGCTGACTGTGGATCTGGAGAGACGTGCAGTAGAGCTTCAGGGACAGGACGAGCTTCCTGCTGGTCTGCGACCCATAATCAACATCCCTCACATCAGCGCTAGGTGAGACTGTTTGCTTGCCTGTATGAAATCAAGCATAATTTACGCTTTACATTTTTTCAGGTTAGGTTTACAGAAGATGCATGATGTTAATATTTATATTAGTTGTTAATGTTTATTATTGCATTTAGCACATTAGATTAGTAGTTCACATTTTGCAGCAAGCGGTTGAGATTTTCTATATAGCCCTACATCGGTATGTTTTATGCATGCTGATAAAATTGAACATTTTTATGCATTCATCCTTTTATAAAAAAGTGGGTGGCAATATAGTTACATTTTGCAAAAAAACCCCAACATTTTTTGGTTTATTTCTCTCTTTTAGGGTGTATAACTATGAGCCACTGACTCCTCTGAAAAGTCTGAGAGCTAATTTATACGGCAAGTTTGTTGCGATCAGAGGCACCGTGGTGAGAGTGAGTAACATTAAGCCGCTCTGCAGTAAGCTGGCCTTCGTCTGTAACAGCTGTGGAGACACACAGAGCGTCTCACTGCCTGATGGGAAATACACCATACCCACCAAGGTACAGCATGCTTCCAGCTTCAGACAAACATACTTGCTTATTATTACTTGTTTATTAAAATTTTTGTGCAGGCTCACCCACATATATTAATACAGTGGAATAAAAACGTCTGCAGATAGCAGATTACAGACAGGACAAAGATAATCTGTAAACAATGCACATACGATTAGATTTATTGCAGTGAGTAGCAACTGTAACAAGGGTCTGCTGAATGAAGTGATGCCTAACGTGGTTTATTTTTCCCCTTTCAGTGTTTACAGACTGAATGTCGTGGCCGGTCGTTCACTCCAAACAGAAGTTCACCTTTAACCCTCACTGTTGACTGGCAGACAATAAAGTACGTACATATATAATTGCGTGATCTGAGAAGAACTAATTTCTTGTTCCTTTTTGTGCAGATTTTTTTTTTTTTTTTTTTTTTTTTAGCTTTCAGTGTAAATGTTTGTAGAATATTTTCATCGGCAGATATATTCAGATATCTTTAAGCATTTTTAATTAATTTCTATGGTTCTGGTGAGTGTTTGTGAGTGTTTAGTTTAGTATAATTCATAAACTTATATTATGCATCAATATTTTGGATTAATTCTTATTCATATTTTTATGCTTTTTGATATTATTATTATTATTATTATTATTATTTTTTTATTTTTTGTAATTATAGTACTTTAACTTATATATTTCAATTTGTTGCAAAGGGACGATTTCTAGTTTTTCGGCATTAAAAAGGTGAACAGCAACGCTGGTGTGCTCTTCACAGGGTTCAGGAGCTGATGTCAGGTGACCAGCGTGAGTCCGGGCGAATCCAGCGCACTATTGAATGTGAGCTTTCACAGGACCTCGTGGACAGCTGCGTGCCTGGCGACATGGTCACCATCTCAGGGTCATTAAAGTGTCCAACGAAGAGGGTACGATCTTTAACGATCAAACAATCTTTAGAAAGCTGGTAGATTCAAACAAGGTGTTTTTTTATATATATATATATATATATATATATATATATATATATATATATATATATATATATATATATATATATATATATATATTAACAACTGATTCGATTCTCGTGATTGTTTCTGTTCAGTCCTTGTTACCGAGAAACTAAATGAATATTACAGTCCGGCAAAGTTCTGCTAGTGCTATTTTTGCATCTGACCTCAATGGGCTGTACAAACAGGACAGCCTCGGGTGGCCTTCTGTCTGATTCAGTTTTTACATGATGATCACATTCACTGTGCAGAGAGGATCTTTCTGCTGAGCTGTTATACCTTTCACATAATTATTTAGACTGAAATTAATGTACTACATCCATTTTTGTATTTATTGGTGCCTCTAACACTATTTACGCTTGATGCAGGTAGCCTTTATTTGCAATGCTTTTACCCTTTACTTAGTTTTTTTGCCATTTATACTTCATCATTAATTAGAGAATGCCCAATATTATCTTTATTACCAATATTTCCCCAATAATGATAGTTAAAGGTGCTTTTTACACTATAACTAGGTCCTCAATGAACAGATTAAAACATCTAGACTACTCTTTCCCGTTTATGATTTGTGGTTCATTCTTTCTTCAGGAAATGGCAGAAACAAGAAGGACAAATGTATGTTCCTCCTGTACATTCAGGCCACTTCCGTCAGCAACTCCAAAGGTCAGAAAAGCAAAGCGGCGTCCGATTCTGAGAGCCAGGGACCTTCAGTGGAGTTCTCCATCAAAGATCTCTACGCCATCCAAGAGATTCAAGCGCAGGAGGGCTTGTTCAAACTAATAGTGAAGTGAGTAACGTCTAGTAAACACAAAGCTAATGTAACAAAGTAACATTATACAGACACGTCACAAATGAAGAAGCTAATTTGGCTTTCGTTTAATTGCAGCTCCCTCTGTCCAGCCATTTATGGGCATTTGGTAAGTGTCTAAACTTTATTTCGTTATTAAGAGTTACTTTTGAAAATCGTATTTAGGAAATGAAACTCTAAACAAACCAAAGATGTGATTTTTCTCAGCTTGTCAAAGCAGGACTGGCTCTGGCTCTGTTCGGCGGCTGTCAGAAGTATGTTGATGATAAAAACCGGATCCCAATAAGAGGAGACCCGCACATTCTTATCGTTGGAGACCCTGGACTCGGTAAAAGTCAGATGTTACAGGTACGTGCTCTCATGAGTTCCTCTAATTCATTCACCACCCAGGCAGATTATTTTTATTTGATTAAAATGGCGTGTGTGTTGTTGTTATTGTGTGTCCAGGCTGTGTGTAACGTGGCTCCGAGGGGTGTATATGTGTGTGGGAACACGACCACCACCTCGGGACTCACTGTGTCTCTGTCCCGGGACAGCGGTTCGGGAGATTATGCTCTTGAGGCCGGAGCACTGGTGCTGGGAGATCAAGGTGTTAGACGTGCGAATCAACTCACGGAAGGCTGATTCTTGGGAACGTGACGTTTGATCCATAATGTTTCCTCCAGGTATCTGTTGTATCGATGAGTTTGATAAGATGGGCAGCCAGCATCAGGCTCTTCTGGAAGCCATGGAGCAGCAGAGCATCAGTCTGGCTAAAGCTGGGATTGTCTGCACGCTTCCTGCTCGAACCTCCATCATCGCAGCAGCCAATCCGGTCGGAGGGCATTACAACAAAGCCAAGACCGTCTCTGAGAACCTGAAGTGAGTGTATGCATTAGATACTATTACTGATTTGGTTATACAATGGATTAAAGATACTGCGGCAAAACCACTTATATCAGACCAATATATACTTCCTCTGCCAAGTAAGTCTAATAATTGATATGTGTGTTTTGTGTTTGATTGATGTGCTTTTGGGCTATTCTGCTTCCATAGCACACCTTCAGTATTAAAAGTGCTGCCTGTGTCCCTGTAGGATGGGAAGCGCGCTGCTGTCCAGATTCGATCTGGTCTTCATCCTGTTGGACACCCCGAACGAGGACCACGACCACCTGCTGTCCGAGCACGTGATGGCCATGCGTGCGGGAAAGACCGGCGCGGTCAGCGGCGCCGCGGTCACGCGCCACGGCACACAGGAGTCCAGCATCTCCATTCTGGAGGTGTCCTCGGAGAAACCCCTCGCAGACACGCTCAAAGTAACACTTCGCTTGCTTCATGACTTTATATCTCAAGCAGTTCCACTGAAAACCCTTAACAATAGGTTTCCATTTGTTAAAGTAAGTTAATAGTATAAAGCTAGTTTTAGTGTTCACTAAATACAATCAAAAGTTGTAGGCTATCTGTTAATGTTAGTTAATGGCTTGAGATAACAACCAACTACATTTATTAACAATAATTTCAACATGCAAAATGCATTATTAGAATTAAAAATGCTGTAAAAAAAGTTGTATCTTTTTATTAACTAACAACTTTGTAATAGCTATTATTAATCAAATAAACATTTGGGATATTTGCAGTTATCACTTTTACTATTACTAATAAATTCTTGAACGTGTTTTTTAATTAATTTTTATTTAGTTTATCTATTTATAAATTCATGGTGACACGATTTATTTTCTTTTAAAATTAGTTAACTTCATCAACAATAAACAATACTATAATACTGTATTTATTAATCTTATTGATTCTTTTTTTTTTTTAATCAAAACGTTATATCTGTTAACATTTGTTAATGCACTATATATTAGCATAGACAATTAATAATTAGATTTTTCAATGCATGTTATATTATACACAACCATTGTATTCTTACTACCTAACATTAGTAGTGGTTGTTTAAACGCATATCTCTATTAATTGCACCTGTTAGAATATACAACAGCTACTGATCTATTAAATATAATCATATGTTGGTTATAGACGATTAATGCTGTGCGGTGTTTTATTAACGCATCTACTACTATTTGTTCCTAATGTACAGCTATACTGATATCATTTCTCTGCTTTTGTCCGTAGGTGGTTCCCGGAGAGGCCCTGGACCCCATCCCTCACCAGCTCCTGCGGAAGTACGTGGGTTACGCCCGGCACTACGTTCACCCCGCTCTGTCTGCGGAGGCTGCGCAGGTGCTGCAGGACTTCTATCTGGAGCTGCGCAGACAGAACCAGACGGCCGACAGCACACCCATCACCACCCGCCAGCTGGAGTCCCTCATCCGACTCACAGAGGTGAAAAACACAGAAAAACCTCAAATATTTCTACGTTTTTATTCTATTAAAAGCTTCAGAATGTAATTCATTTCTTGGATGAAAAGCTGAATTTTTCAGTCACAGGATGCTTCGGAAATCGCTCTTAATATGCCGATTGCTGCTCGAGAAATATTTCCGATTATTACAATGCTTAAGAATGTTAAAAAGATATTTTAAATTGTTTTTAGACATATAAAATAAGTGTGTTGGTGTTTTTGGTCCGATTTCTACTAAACGTCTGATAAATAAATAAATAACATTTTGATTTCATGTGGTTGAAATAATGCATTTCGGGGGTGACTGTTTCTCTCTCTTTCTGCAGGCCAGAGCTCGCGTTGAGCTTCGAGAAAAAGCTACGCGAAGTGATGCGGAGGATGTTGTGGAGATCATGAAACACAGGTGACTCATAAACACTGCCCTTTGTGTAGTTACATGGGTCTAAATAAATATGTATTATTAAGTAACAATCATAACACCCTATGAAATTCCCGTATATATTTTTGCATGGTTCTGTTTTCATTGACGTCTGTGTTTCGCCTACCTGTATATAAAATAAATGATATGGCATTTTATATGGCAAATGATACATTTCCTCAGTTGTTTAATTGATGCAAAAACAGTTGATCAGCTCATGCAACGAAAAGCATTCACGTTCTCCTGCGTTCAGCTTGGCCGACACTTACTCTGATGAATTCGGCCGTCTGGATTTTGACCGCTCTCAGCTGGGCTCTGGGATGAGCAATCGCTCCAAGGTCAAGAAATTTGTCACGGCGTTAAGCAGACTTGCCGAACGCAGCGGCAAAAGCATGTTTGAGTTCCAGGAGCTCCGACAGCTCGCCAGAGATCTGCAAATACAGGTGGATTTCATCTACAGGGCATGCTGTCAGACAATGCGTTAGATTTTGTTTAATGCTCTGTCCTCTTCCTCTTCTCAGGTTGTGGATTTTGAGGGCTTCGTCGGTGCGCTCAACGAGCAGGGCTATCTTCTGAAGAAAGGGCACAGGACCTATCAGCTTCAAACCATATGAATCAGCCATCTCTTGCGTTGTTTTGCACTCTTGATGTTATATTTATAGCACACAGCGTGATGTATGTGTACACAAATGCTTCACTATGTTATTAACTGTACATTGTTTTCATGTACATACATATAGACTTATATTTGTCTTTAAATAGTATTTTCCTGTGTATATAGTATGTACAAAATGAAACAGTAACCACATTTATGAACATTTAAAAAATGTTCAAGTTCAATTTAATATTTAATGTTAGCTGTGTCCCTTCAGCAGACTCTCCTGTGTTCAATATGGAGTCTGTTATACTATCAGCAACAGAACATAACTGCAATAGATTAAAAATAAAAGAACATTAAAATGCGTATGAACGCTGCATTCATTAAAACATTGTATAGCCATCTAAGTAAAAAAATAATAAAATAAAAACAATAAAAATTATAGATAAAATTTTAGTTGTTTTTTTTATTTACTATATATTTTTTCTAGTATATAATATATAAATAATATTTTTATTTAATATTTAATTACTATATATATTTCATTTACTATAAATATATATATATATATATATGTATATATATATATATATATATATATATATATATATATATTTTATTTACAACATTTTTTTACTAATATATATATATATATATATATATATGGTATGGCAAAGTTTAGGCACTCCTGTAAATATTTATAATATAAAGATTTATGGAAAGTGTGCAAAAATAATTTAAACCAAATTAGCCATGACTGATTTTAATTAATGTAATTTACCGTGCGTCCCAGTGTGCACACTATCCACAGTACCTCCCCTAAATAGTATGGAAAATGGCTAAGATCGGAATTTAGGATGAATAGCACGCACTTCGGGACGCAGGCTGATTTATTTTTAGACCTCATTTCACAGCGCCTTCCCCTTAATGCCCCGCCCCCTTCTGACAACCGTCGCAAAAAATCCGCATCGGAACACGGCAGGACGAGAACATGTGGATCGGCTGATGCGAACGTCTCCAAATAAAAAAGTATTATGAGCGAGTTAATTTGCAAATATGCCGCCGGATGCTCGGTTAGACAGCTCGGGCTCTAGTTTCGCCGAGATAAAGCCGCTGACATGTTTTTGGCGGCTTGTAGGAAGAGCTGGCTGAGCTGCGCTAAAGGACACACTCACGGACTGACTGCCAGCACCGCTGCCTCCTGCCACTACAAAACACCTGCAAGCTTACATCTGAACAACACTACATCTCATCTCCGATGGCTTCAGAGGCTGAAGACCAGGCGCTGGAGCTCCTCGCTCCTGAGACCAGATCTGGACCTCCACAGAGAAGCCGTTCAGAGATCAGAGCCTCTCTTCTCTGTTGCATGTAGATCCAAACCGTGCAAGCATCCCAGCAGTACTTTAAGTCTGTATGGTACCAACGGCTTTTGCACCGAAGCGTCTAGAAAGCCAGGTTTGGAAGAAAAGCAGGATTCGGGGGAAAAGAGTGAGGACAAAGCAGACGAGGGACATTTCCAGTTTAAAGAGCTGGTGGGTCTTCTCAGGTTGTTTTGACCTTGGGACTGAGTGAATTACTGCAGGGGTTTCCAAACTGGGGCCCGGGGACTCGCAGGGGTCACGAGGTCAGAGGAGGACGGCCAGGAAATGACAGATTTATTTAAATAAATGAAAATGTTTAAAGAAATGCAAGTTGAATGATTAAACGCCTAGCCTAAATAATAAAAAATACATGAGTAATCGTATTAAAATAAATAATAAATACATTCAAAAAAAATTATATATATATATATATATATATATATATATATATATATATATATATATATATATATATATATATATATATATTTAAAATAAACTAATAAAATGCAATATTTAAATAGAAAAATAAAAATTGCTTAAAACAAACAAAATAATAAAGTATTAGTCATTTTTTTTCTATACGTATTCTATATGTGTACTATATAACATACAAATTAAAATTATTCCATTTTAGTTACTCTTTATTATTATTACTTTCAGCACGATTTTTTTTTTTTATTACATTTTTGAGTTAGTTTGTATAAAGAAGTATTTTGTTGGTATAGTGTGCAGCCTTTACTGCAAAAAATGTTTTTTTTTTTTTTTGTAATAAATTGCAGATATTGTATTTATGCAATATATAATTGAAAACGTGTAACTTTTCTCACACCGCTAACAGAAGTGCCCTAAAGTATAAACCTGCTCAATTCTGATTTATTTTTCATGAAACAAGACGTTGCGTTTCATGTCATCTTGCTTCTTTTTTATTTATTTTGTTATCATTACTAGTCAGTATTTTTCAGTGAAAGATGCACAAAGTTTGGAGAGATTTATACCGGAAAGCGACATAAATGCTGCTGAATTATCAGTTTTTCTTTTCATTAAATCAAATTTGCTTACTGTTGCACGCATAATTTTTTTTCTCGCATGTTTATAATTTCGCATGATGTGATTTCTCTGCAGTATGAGAATCCATGGACAATCCCGAACTACCTCTGCGTGGCCCGGATCGTTCTGTCTCCCGTGCTGGGATACTTGATCATGGAGCAGTACTTCCACGTCTCTCTGGGGCTTTTTGTACTCGCCGGAGCAACAGACTTGGTAAACTGAATGAAAATGTAGTTTTAGCCCCCGAATGATCTCTTTCTGAGCCGAAGTTGCTTCATCGATCGTTGCTTCCTCTTTTTAAGTTGGACGGCTACATCGCACGTAACTGGCCCAATCAGAAGTCGGCTCTGGGCAGCGCTCTGGATCCGTTGGCGGACAAGATACTCATCAGCGTTCTTTACGTCAGTCTGACATATGCACAGCTCATCCCAGGTGAGGCCAACGAATCGTGTTCGAGTTCGACGTCTTGGCCCAGATTTAAAGGGACAGTTCACCAAAAACCTCTTAATTTTTTATTCGCTGTCCGGCGAGATTAGGTGACGTTTTCTTCAGTAGAGCGGTGTATTTTTAGCCGGTGATTCAGAGGTTGGGAGTCAAGTAAATCATATCAGGCAACACAAAATGAATACCCGTGACTTCTGATGAAATGCAGAGGTTTTATGTATTTATTATGCGATTATTACCTGCAATCGAATCACTTAAAAAAATGGTTTCTCATTGTCTGTGTAAAGAGTTAAGCTGAAAACTGGTTTATTCAATTTACGTGGTCAAGCAGTTAAAACTGAATCACTTCTTTAAACCTCGATGCATCGACAGGAGCCGCGCATTCGTTTTTGCGATTATGCTTTTTAACTCTCGGAGCGCCTGTAACTGCTGACTTGCGTTTTACGAATCGCCAAGGCCCACCGTTTCGGATAAAAACCTTCTTCACCGTTCTGCTGAAGAAAAACGTCTTCATCCCGGGTGACCTGAGAGCGAGCGAATGAGCGAAAAACGGGTTCGGAGAACTATAGCTTCAAGTCGACAGACCGCATCGTGCATCGTGTCGCGGTCTCGGTTTAGCTTTGTGAGGTTTGAACAGCTTTACCCACGTTTATCACGCCACATCAGCCCGTGTTTAGCCATGCAAGTCAAGTCAAGTGGCTTTTTATTGTCGTTTCGACTACATGTAGCTGTGCAGGACATAGTGAAATGAGTCACACACAATACAAAAAAGTGTGCAAACAGCAAGGAAGTAGAGTGCAAAACCCAGTGTGCAAACTAGTGCAAAGAACAAACAACAATAAATATGAAGAATGCTTATGGAGCAGGAAGTCCGTTCAGGTGTGGTTATTGAGGAGTCTAATGGCTTGTGGGAAGAAACTGTTCAGCAGATTGGTTGTGAGGGACCGAATGCTCCGGTACCTCTTTCCAGACGGCAGGAGGGTGAATAATGTGTGTGAGGGATTGGGGTCCTGGGCTATATCCTGGGCTTTGCGGATGCAGCGTGTGGTGTAGATGTCCGTGATAGAGGGCAGAGAGACGCCAGTGATCTTCTCAGCCATCCTCAATATCCTCTGGAGGGTCTTGAGATCCCAAACCAGGCAGTGATGCAGCTGCACAGGACGCTCTCAATGGTTCCTCTATAAAACAGTCAGGATGGGTGGAGGGAGGTGAGCGCTCCTCGGGACGTAGAGGCGCTGCTGGGCTTTCTTGGTGATGGAGCCGGTGTTGAGTGACCAGGTGAAGTGGTCCGCCAGATGAACACCGAGGAACTTGATCTTAGAGAAAACGTTTCTAGTTGTTGATGATCGCTGAGCGCTATCAGACGTGTCTCTCTTGCGTTTCCTCACAGCTCCGCTCACGGCCCTGATCATTTCCAGAGACGTAGCGCTGATCGCCGCCGTTTTCTACGTGCGCTACAAAACGGTTCCGCCTCCGGTAAGTTTTCGGCTTCGGCCGCTGTCGCACGATGATCAGCTGGTCGAAAGTAACCCACTGAACAATAATGGATCGAATAATGACTGATATGCCCTGAAATATGGTGCATATGTGCGTGCATGTTAAATGCAAGTTATTATTTACTTTTAAGTAGCTGTATATTTATCTGTGATTTGCGATGCTTCATGGGACTGTAGCTCTATTGTTTCGTTGTCAAGCAGCTTTATTTCATGCGGTCTGATGTGTTTTAAAGGTCGATTTTTGCCATGATAGAACTAGAGTTATTATTGTCGTGTTATGGATAATTGCGAATAAGTGTTATTTATCTCATTTTTATTTGCAGGTAACGCTCAGTAAATTCTTCAACCCGTGTTACACCACCGCTCGGCTGAAACCAACACTCATCAGCAAGGTTTTTCATGCCATATATCATAAATATTTACCTTTTCATTAGAGTCTTCTTTTGAGGTATATGTTTGTTCCAAATTGAGATTTTTGGCGTTCACGATTTTCTGAATTTCTATTATTTGAACGCGATAATAGTTCTCACAGCGCCTCTTGACGTCATAAATTAAGGTTTTAAGAATTAAATTGATTGCATTTTATTAATATTTAATACACATTTGTGATCAAACGAAGGCAACAGATGTTAAAAATAACATTATTCTGTTGAAATCTAATCGTGAAAAATTTCGAATTAATTACCGTGCTGTACATTTTTGTCATTTCATTTGTACTTAAGAAACCCGTTCTACTGTAAAATGCTAATACGTTTTGTCATCATGCATTAAAACAAGCCTTAAAATACACATTTTTAGTAATGTTTGTAGACGTTTGTAACTAGGAACGCATGCCAGTGCGTGATGCAGATTGGTTTTATTTCATGGGCGTTGGATAGCATTATGAGTCCACATTGTCCTGTGTTTAGAAAAACTGCTTTTTACAATGACGTGTGTGTTTCAGATCAACACGGCGGTGCAGCTGTTTCTGGTGGCTGCGTCTCTGGCTGCTCCTGTGTTTCACTACACCGACAGTGTTTTGCTGCAGTCTCTGTGGTGAGCTTTCGCCGCTCGCATTCGCTCGTATTCTTAACGAACCGATCCAGTTAAATGAATGCGCGCTGGGTTTGTTTGCAGGTACGTCACCGCGCTGACCACTGCAGCGTCCGGCTACAGCTACTATCATTACGGTAAAAAGACCGTGGAGGTGCTGAACAACACCAAGTAGACGTACAGCCGCCCGAGATTGAGCTTTGACCAAGACATTCGGATAATCAACGAACGATGGAAACTGATCTTAAGACACTTTAGTCTGTACAAAGTCCAAAATTATTTTTTTGATTACAATATTAAATTAACGGGGTTTCGTGGTTTTTGATTGGTATATGGTTTTCGACTCCACAGCGAACTTTTTTAAAATCACTTTTAACGAGCTTTGGGTCAGCTTTTCTGAATAAAAATGGACATCAAATACGCATTTGTGCTTACGTGATGTGTTAAAACCAGCTTTCTCAGTCAGCGCGGTGCTATTATTTCTTTTTACGATTCGTTCAGTGCAACTTTGTTTCATTTGAGAATTCGAAATGCTAAAAAAAAAATAGAAATTAGTTTAAACATTGATGAGGTGAAGCATTTATATGAATATTAGCTAAGAGTATATTCCAGATTGCACAAATTAAAAACAAGATGGTAGCTTTTCCATTGAAGTAGTTGGTTTAAGTAGTATTTAAGCAGTCGTTAAATGTTTAAATGCAATACAATATTAAACCTGTACATTTTATACCAACAAGCAGCTTTCTCTGCACAACTTTAGACGTTCTTCTAATTATAAGTAACTTTAAAACGACATGTCAATTAATTTACTGTAAATAGTGTTATCAAAATCATGTTTAATGTAATTTATAAATCATGCAATCTATTAATTGCATTGGGATACAGCTCTGTTTAACTGATATACTGACGGTGTGATTGTAATTATCCATTTTTTAAATTGTGTATATACACGTTCATACCGTTTTACGTACTAAAATGCTAAAGTTTAAAAGTATTTGAAAGTTTTAAAAGTACGTTTTTAAATTTAAAGTAATTTAAAAAATACATATATTATCTAAATACACACACACACACACACACACACACACACACACACAGCGGTTCCAGTACTGTTTTGGGTCACCATTGATTTTGACAGTTGGGAAAAAAAAAATGCAATGGAAGTCAATGGTGACCCAAAACAGGCTGATGGTAAACTTTCTTAAATATCAAAATGTCTTCCTTTTTGTTTAGCAGAACGAAGAAATTCATACAGGAACTCAGGTTGAGTAAATGATAACAGAATCTTTGGGTGGACTGTTCCTTTAAAAACTGCAGTTAAACACTGTCAGTACATCAGGTGGAAAACAATGGAATTAATGCAGAATTGCATGCTATATATATATAATATGGATTCTATAAAAATG
>NW_025048156.1:167500-177500 GCF_018831695.1 Puntigrus tetrazona
AGAGGCCGTCGAAACGTCCCTCGGCGAACCACCTGTGCCCGAACGCGGCAGGAAAACACACACATCCTCCATAATAAGCGTATTGTTTGGCTAACAGTTCTTCTTTATGGACGCAATGGGCAGAACTCCCACCTTCTGCAGCCGCTCAGACGCGGCGGTGTCTTAGTTTGCGTCCTCAGAAACTGGAAACCTCAGCGCTCTTATTGTCTTTCTAAACAAAAATCATCTGGCGGCCCTCCCAAAGCCCCGGGGCCGCAGACACCTGCCTGTGGTCCTGAGCGGGACGTGTGTGTACAGTGGCACTGCGCGAGTCAAGCTTCTGCATGTCAGCGGCCCATTCACCAGACGTACTTTCCCTCCGCTATTTTAATAATGTATTCATCAGCAGCACTTGAAAGCCGTGACAGCTCGCCCTGATGTGTTTACACACCTTGCGTGTCCCAGGATGCATCGGGACGTGTGGGTTTGGACACAATGGATGCTTGTCTTTTTGTTTTAGAGTCCGGCACATCCTCCTAACGCTTTTTCTTGTCTTCTGCCGGCGTAAAAACGCTTGCCCTCACATGTCGGCCTGTAAATCCTCGGATGGGTTGCATCACACGCAGCGATGATTATATCCTTGCCTTTCATTCAGATCTTCCCTTTCAACCTTTTGCAACAAGATAATTCTGGGCTGAGTGTAATGAAACTTGTGTGAAGGAATGCTGCGATCCTGAAAAATAGCCGTTGAGGTGATTAGCCTGACACCCGATGAGATGACCAGTGACATCCCTTTAGCTTTTTTCTGTTTTCATACAGTTTTTTATTATCAGGATTTTTTGACCGTGAAGTAAACACAATCCCTGATGACATATCTATTTTTTTCCTCTATTTTTATTATTTTTCCTTTTAGTTTTAGTCATTTTAGTAGATCAGATTAAACTAATGAAAATTACAAATGTTGCATATATATATATATATATATATATATATATATATATATATATATATAAATTAATTTAGAATACTTTTATTATAATAGATATTATTTTTCATATTTAGCATTTAGTTCATTTCTAGTTACAATTTTTATATTTTTAGAAAAATATAATATAAAATGTAATAGCCCTGTTTTCTTTTTTCTTTAATTGCAATAGTAATTTTTATCATTTTTTTCTATACATTTTTTTTTTTACATTTTAGTATGTCGGGTTACAAACAAGAAATGAGAACGACATATATCTTTTTTTATAATGTTAAAATCTTTTTTTTAACATATATATATATATATATATATATATATATATATATATATATATATATATATATATATATATACACAGGTATTTTTTATATATATTTTTTTTTTCATTTCTAGTAGCAATTTTTATTTTATTTTTTTATCAAGTATTTTTTAAATCTTCACTTCTCAAATATAGGATAGGTTTTTATATACACAGTATATAAAAGGGATTTCAAAATAACAAACAAAAAGATTCATTAAAAAACACCAAGAAATACAAAATGGGAAAAAAAAAATATTTATGTAACAACTAGTATTTAGAAAGTATCATAAAACATGCTTTCTTGGAAATAATTTTAATCAGTATTTTTTTTTTCCCTTTGTCTCTTGAACTAGTGATGTCATCCTCTAGGAAGTGACATCATTTTGGTGGGAAAACAGCAGCGTTAACGTCAGTAAGCACGAGCGATCCTTCTGCAAAACGCGAATGGCATGCGTTCAAACACCAACGAGCATTTATAACTGGAAAAGTCATCAGCCACTTTCTTGAAGACCTGAACGTTTGCATTAATCACTGCGTAATTAAATTGTGCGTTTGATGCCTTTAAACATTCTTGCCCCCTTAAAAAATCTCTCTGAATACTTCAGATCTTTGGCTGACGGTTAAGTGTGGCCATAAAGTTGTCAAAACATTGAGTTGGAGGTCTTTAAATACAGAGCAGATGCGGTAATTATGGTATAAGTAGGGAGCGTCTCACAGTAGCAAACCCCACAACACAGCTGAGACATCAAACACCGCCGATCGATCTTACACTGTCAGCTCAAATGAAAGAGAAATGCTGCTGCTGATAGACTGATCACTCATGCATTTCAGCCTGATGTTCTTAACGCATGTTAGCAGTTTATTAAAGAGAGAGTTACCAGATCCCTAACGCCGTGTAGAAAGCTGCTGTTAAAATGGCAATGAACAGATTACAATTACGCCAATTAACCACATTACCGGTTCGAGCAATCAGGCGTCAGAAACATTTATATGTTTTTGATACGCATCTACGCAGTTGAGGTCAAAAGTTTACACACCCCCTTTCAGAATCCGAAAAACGTTACCAAAATAAGAGGGATCGTACAAAATGCGTGCTGCTGTTTGTTTAGTACTGACCTGAATAAGATATTTCACTAATCAAGATGTTCACATGCAGGCCACGAGAGAAAATGATAGCTGAATTTGTAAAAAGTGAGCCGGTTCAAAAGTTTACATCCCCTTGATTCTTAATACTGTGTTGTGACCTGAATGGTCCGGTTGTCCGGGATTTTTGTGTCGTTTCCAACAATGGCTGTGATTTTGAGATGCATCTTCTCACACCGAGGACAGCTGAAGGACTGATATGCAACTATTACATTTTAAATGCGTTCTGATGCACCAGAAGGAAAGCAATGCATTAAGAGCTGGGGGGTGAAAACTTATGAATCTTTAAATTTGGAAAGTTTT
The DNA here is from genome assembly GCF_018831695.1 of Puntigrus tetrazona. NCBI lineage: Eukaryota > Metazoa > Chordata > Actinopteri > Cypriniformes > Cyprinidae > Puntigrus > Puntigrus tetrazona. The sequence goes on from NW_025048156.1 coordinate 170,212, forward strand.
TACCCCTTGGCTCTTAATGCATTAATGCTGTATATGTTTAGTTTATTCATCAGTGTTTTTAATTGTGTTGCTATTGCCACGTTTCACCTTATTTTAAAGATTTAAATAAATGCAAATAAATGCAAAAAACACAATGGACTTCTAATATGTATTTTGAATAGAAATAATAATAAAATATAATTCGGATATATTTTTAACAGAATTTATGAGTATATGTCCTGCGCTGTATGGATTGTTTAATCATATTGCTATTGCCGTCTAATCGTGATTTAATCTGCAAAGTGCATAGCGTTATCTCTCAAAGTGCCTCTATTATGGCTTTTTGAAAGTGACCTTTCATGCAGCGCGTAACGAGATTGAATAACACAAAGTGAATGAAAACACAAAGCGGCAATGCTCATAAATTAAATAAAATCGACTGATTGCCGCAGAATTAGCGTCAAGCAAAAGAGAGGGTTGGAAAAGTTAACTGTTGAGTGAATCGTTTGGGAGTTGAGCAAACGAGGTAAAAAAAAAGAAATGAAAAGCATATTAGAAGTGTTTTTTGACCTTGTATGCATGTTGTTGGTTACTCCCAAAGCCATAATATGAACCTTTCATAACTCGTAATAAGAAAGTAGCGTCCTTCAAACAATATATTAATCAATTCATGTTTCTTAAAGGAAAGGTGTTATTTTTCGAATGTGTTAGAATTCTTGACCAATGGTGTGAGTTTGGAGGCGGGACTAAAGGAAACCTGTTTGCGTTTGAAAGCTTCTTCAGATCGAATCTTGAAGGCAGCATACATATAACCCGTCGCTGCCTTTGATTTCCCATAATCCTGTGCGGTCGATGGCCAGTATGCGTGTAAAAGTGTATTTCTGACTAACTTTTTTGCACTTTTGGTGTCATTTATACCAAAAAAATCAGTGTTATAGTCATTAAATGTTTGTTCGTTTTTACCAAAACTCGTTCTATTCTATTTCGCCGACTTTACGGATCGGCGATTGGCTATTTTTTTCCGAAGGCGGGGCTTCCCGCGACTGGTCGTGCCACGACATCCTACAGTCTTTGGTTTGAAAACAGTCAGTTGTTGTTTCTCGCGCACGATATCGGCGCTAGACTGTGCGCGTTCGGGAACGGATCGTCTTTAAAAGCGGTTTTCCGGCCTAGCCGACCAACGTTAATCCGGATCGGTGGTTTTCAATCCCGCGTAAACCGTATCAGGTGTGAATCAGAGAGGCTGGATCCCGGGAATGGATCTAGATGCATGCAGCTAAAAAAAAAAAAATCACAATCCGCAAAAATTAGCTGAGCATCACAACCAGAGGCATCTGTTTCCAATATGTAGCGCGGCGGAAGGGTGGGTGCTTCATTTAGTGGCAAAAAACTACAGCCTACTTTATCTTTAAATAGCCTGCGGCTTTGGGCTGGACGGATGTGTGGCTTATTGTTGTATCCCAGATTCCATGAATCTAGACTACAGCTTCTGTCCTTTGAAGACAACAAGTGTACAATTAGAAGGGAATGTTTGCAATGCTCTTCTGCAGCCCCTGCGTGCTTCACCGGACCCAGACGCAGCAGATACTGTCCACCAAACACCTCCGCCACATGAAAGAGCTCTCTGACTCATTAACCTCCCGCTCTTTCGAAGCCTTTGAAACAGACAGTAATTATCATTTACTGCAGGGAGAGCCGGGCAGGACTTTTGCTGCAAGTGTGCGAGCGCTGCGGGTTTATCGGGAACGGGAAGTGCCGGAGCTCTTGTGATAAAACCGAAAGTATCCGTAATGATGAAACGAGCAGCTCGAAACCGATGCGAAGTTAGTTGAACGAACGTACTGTATGCGTACTGTATGAACTCTTTTTTGTGTGTGTGTGTGTGTGTTTCATGCAATGTAAATACATACATAAGCTACAAAAAAGCTACGATGCACTTTATGAAAATACACTGTATTTTCACCTGTATTGTAAGATCTGTACTGTATGGGTTTAGTTAAAAGTCAAATTTGATCATTGATACACAGCAACAACCACAAAACCACAAAAAATCTAAATAACATATATTTAACATTTTAGCCTATTTTTTTTAACACCAATAATTGATTGCTTCGTGACATAAATAGTTATTGAGCAGTGATTTTAAATCATAAATTGTATTTAAAAAAAAAGCTAACAATCTGCAATGGACTTTAAATTAATATTTTCAATATATATTCAAAATTAAGTATGAAATATAATTAAATAAAGGTTTTTTTTACCCATATTTCGATATAGATTTGTACATGTATAACGTACACACAAATTATTCACACACAATGGATTTTTACATTTATATTCAATATAACGACAAAATATATTTTACCTATAATATATTGCGCTGTAGGGGTTTTAATATAGTTTTAAAATGAAACATTGACCATTAATCATATTGCTGTTGCAATCACGTTCTAATGCAAACAACATTATCAGTAAAAATAATTATTTTAACATTTTCTGAATGTATATTTTTTTACCTGTAATTAAAAAAAAAAAAACATGTCCAAAAATATATTTTGTGCTGTACGTTGTCTACATCTGATCTGATGCTTTGTTTATTGAATATATATTAATTATCATTTACTGCACAAAATGTTTTTTTCGATACTGCATCTGCATAGAGTATAAAAAAAACAGTAATGTGCAGTAAATTATAATACAGAATACAGAAATGAGAAGTAGTTTATGGTGAGAAATGATAAAATGAGATTATCTCTTTAATGACTGTGTCATTTTAGGACACTGCAGTGCATTATGGGCTCAATGCATGCTTGAATGCCATTAAATCTTGCTTATTTTTCCTCTAAGAGCAGGAAATTCCAGTTTCTACCGATGCAAATGTTTGACAAATTCACACACTGTGATACTCTTAGCAGTAGCCACAATCATCTGTGATCATTTCCTACCCAAAAGAGACCGCAGAAAAACATCTGCCCGCTTTAATGAGAAGAACAGAGCTTGAGCTGCTGTATCTACTAAAGAGCATCGAGTCATTATTAGTCATGTGTTTCCTAAGGCAGGTATCTCTGTATCTATTACTCATACTTAATGTTAGTGATGGGATCAGGCCTCTAAGATTAAGTCTTAAACTTTGATGTGTGATCCAACCTGCAGCTTTTTTGGATCCAGACATGAATGATTCATCAAATCGTGTGCTTTACCAGTTCTACCTGCTGGGCTGTATGCTATTACAGTTTTCATGAAAAAAATGGTGGATTTTTTTTTATTGTATTTTAGTTAAAATTGTATTATTAATTTGTTATCTTTTTGTTATCTTTATTACTTGTTCTAAAATTATTTTAAATATTTTTAAATTAATTTAAATATTAATATAAGTATATATATGTATATATGTGTGTTATGTATATAATATATATATATGTGTGTATATATATATATATATATATATATATATATATATATATGTATATATATATATATATAGTATATATATATATATATATATATATATATATATATATATATATATATATATATATATATATATATATATAATAAATATAACACATTAGAGTTCCTCTCAAGATGCTATTATTTAATTTTATTAATATTTAAAAAAAAATTAGGTTTAGTTAAAGCTTTTCGTTTTGTATCTTTGTATTTATTTTTTATTTTAAAATGTACTATATATATGCATGTACATAATTCTTATTATTTTTTTACAGTTTCTAAAGCTAAATAAAAATGAGAAATGTAGGTTCAATTGTGTAATTTAGTCTACATTTATGTTAAATTTAAGTACCAAAAATGTGTGTGTGTGTGAGTGTGTGTGTTTTGCTATACTTGTGAGGACCAATTATTGAGAAGCGACCAGCTCTTCTAGGACATTTCTCATTGTGAGGATATTTTGGGTGGTCTTCACAAGGGAAATAAATGATCAAAAATGCTAAATAAAGTGTAAAAAATGCAAAAAGGTGTCCGTGTTGGATAGATTTAGGGGTATGGTTGGTGTAGGACAATAGAAAATATTGTTAGGTCAGTATAAAAACAATTGAAGTCGTCACAAATATAGCAAAACTTAGCTTTAGTTTTTGTATATCTGAACAAATAACCTGTAATAACCCCCGAGACCCACATTAAAGGACCTGAGCCACGTCTAGAGTCCTGAAGATCACAGAGACGTGAGGTAAATGACCATGTCGCACACTACAGACAGTATGCTTCCTTTTACCCTAATCTGAATCGCTTTTATAAAAGGCTTACAGCTAATAACCCGGGTTTAAATGCCGAAACCGTTGCGGCAGAAAAGCTAAACTCCTGGTGGAAATCTATAAAAGGAAGTTGCACAGAAATCCACAAAATTCCGCTGGTCGGGCCGAGCTCAAGCCACAGAGATCAATGTCACACACATTGACAGCTGCGGCCGGGGTCCGCCGTCCGCGCCAGCGTGCTGAAATAAAACTCCTCCATCCCTTACCCACACTGCTAACGGCGGGAAGGATCTTCGTCAAGTTTGTGAAGGAAACAATGCCGCTCCGGTAGCAGAAAACCGCTTAGCGCGCATTTACGTTAGTTTACAATGATGCTAAAGACTCTAGGACAACCAACAAAGTTTAACAAAGCAAAAAAAAAGAGCATAACCGTGGCAGTGTTTATTTGATTTATAAAAACGTGGACAAACAGGACGTCGCGTTTGCATTTGTGCATTTGGAAAAACGAATGTCCTGCATTGCATTTAAAGAGTTTGTGAGAATTTGCAGGGGATTTGGGCTGGAGGAAGGTCATCGTTTGCTCCCAGTTTGGCGTTTCTGTTCATGCACGTAAAATCTGTCCATGCATTTCCCGGGAATCGAACCCATGACCTCTCAGCAGTTCGAAAAAGCCGCGCGTTGCAATGACCCGAGTCAAAAGGAAGACCCGTTTTCAGAATATTACTTGTTTGGAGAGTTAACGAGGACTGACCTTGCCGTTGTTTGAGCCATAAACATGTTAAAAAAATAGTTTTGCGTCAAACAAGAAGTTGCGATAAAGATCTCTCATTTGCATTCGAAGTGATTGCAGTGCATTGGAGCATTTCTGTGAATTAAACCCGTGATCTTTGCATGGTTTGAGCTCACGTTGCCAGGTTTGCATCGTTCACTCAGTTTCCACTCCACCGACAGTTATGACAGAATTACTGCATACCCTGTAAAGACGTGTAGGTCAACGGTGTTATCTTTTACGACTTTTCACCTTTTGTCTTTGGGTTTAAGGACAATGACGGCATTCGTCATAACGCGGCATATGTTTAGCAGATCTTTGGCCTCCGGTGACAGATGGAGATGAAGATGGAGCAGAAGGTTTTTGACGGATGGGATCCTGCTCATTGTTCGTCGTGTGGGGTGGTCCGGGTCGTCTAAAGACACGCCGCTCAAACAGCCAGAGGAAATGCAGATGCCGTTCAGCAGGCCGCTCGTAGATAAAGTGATAACTGCTGCTTTTCGACGCTTCCTTTTAATCACTGCATTATTGATGAACGCAGTGTAAATCCTGTCAGGCCGGCTTTCAGCACAACCAACCTATGCTTTGCTGCCTTCGAGGCAGACTCAAGAGGTGATGAACAGAGCTGTATCTTTGTCGCTTTTGTGTATTCGGTTGAATCCGTGTAGCTTTGAGTAAAAGATCCTCTGCGGTGAATGGGTGCCGTCAAAACCAGAGCCCGAACTGCTGATGAATGCATCACAATAATAATCCACACCCCTCCAGTCCATCACTTAACATCTTGAGAAAAACAAAAGCTGCGTATTTGTAAGAAACGCGTCCATCAAGATGTTTTTTTTTTAACCTCGAACTGTTGCTTCCGGCCAAAATACCGTAATAACGCTTCCAGCCACATTTTAGTTTACAGCTGTTTCGGACTCGATCCGTGCAGATTTCTCTCCTGATTCAGACCAGAAAATGTTATTTCGTATTATGGACTTATGGCCAGAATCAACCGTTTTAAGTTATAGATCTCTTAATTCGATTCAGCTTTCCTCTTCGCCAAGACGTTAACTGATGACCTCTCCTTCTGACGGCACCCATTCACTGCTGAGCAATGCTACGTTTTTCCAAATCTGACGAAGAAACAAGCTCATATACGTCTCGCAGGTCTGAAGGTAAGAGTAAACTTTCAGCAAAACTACATTTTTTGCACGAACCACTCCTTTAAAATTGCATTGCATGTGACGTTACTGTAAAACAATGCCAAAAATGTAATTTACTGTAAAATAGAACGTATTACATACAATTTTATGTTATATAATTTTAGCGTACATTTGCGTCGTGTGATATATTTTACGTTTTTTTACGCATTAACCTTGTTTTAGAGACTTGTTTTAGATAACCACGTTTTTATCCACGCATTACCATCATACCTGAACCATTATTTCCGATTTCTGTCAACCGTAGCTGCTGGCTTTCCATAAATGTGACGGTTTACGTTTAAAAGCGAGTCCCGAAACACTCATCGATCGCAAAAAAAGACACGGTTGAGATGTTTCTTGTTTTCATCCTAATGTTCGCTTGGGCATCACTATGCGTTCAGAAATCAAGCGGCGCTCGCGTAAAGCCGACCTCTTCGTCTTCAAGGTAATTGCAACGCGTGCCGAAAGTGTGTCTTCATCGCATCGAAACGCTGGGAGTGATTAGGAATGATTCGGGGTTGCCGTCTTCCACCGGTCAGCTAAACGCTACACCGTGGTCTGCGATAGAGGTTGTTATCTTCTTCATCCACCTCACAGATGACCCAGCGAGGGGCCAGACACCAGATGATTGTTTGTGGCATTGATGTAACGTCTAGAAGAGCCTCGGTCTGTAATTAGGCGACGTGCTCACGGAGGAGACAGACACGGTGAAGATGAATATTCCCCGAGCGTGTGGGGCAAAGTCGTCTCTGTAAACCATAAAAGCAAAGCTTCTCCGGACTCATTCTCTTCAGCTCTGAGCGTTGAACAGATAGTCTTGAGATACGACCACTACTTATTTGTACTGTCATTTTACTGAGCTTTGTTTGCTTTCATTGCAGGTCTGGTTCTCATATGGTGGTTAGTAATAGAGATGCACGCTAATATTTCATTGAAGCTACTGGGTAGGTTCAAAATGCCGTGTTAACTACCATGTTAATCGCATTTTATGCAAAACTGTGGCAATATAGTAAGTCAGGAAAGAGATATTAAAGTATCTGATATGTTTCTGGTTTATTCATCAAACAGGAAGAAAGTGCATGCTGCTAAAATAGCGAATGCACAAGCACTTTTTGCTCTTTTTTTTTTCTTATTTTGTTGGTCAAG
>NW_025048156.1:182500-202500 GCF_018831695.1 Puntigrus tetrazona
CCCGGGGCGTACGCGTCCGTGCACGTCAATCTGACCCAGCTGGCCGAAACCTGGAGAACACCGGGTAAGAACTACGGCGTGCAGGTCGAGGTGCACTCGAGCGGCGAGCTTGAGGAGCACGCGTCGGTGGGAAAGGTCGCTCGAACGCCGGAGTTGCGGGCGTCTCTGGTGGCGGTGTCGCTGAATCCTCTTCAGTGCAGGTCCAGGAGGAAGCGGAGCGCCGCGTATTACCTGCCCGTGACGCCCAGCAACGTGTGCAAACCCCGAAGGCTTTACATCGACTTTAAAGACGTGGGCTGGCAGGACTGGATCATTGCGCCTCAGGGCTATCTGGCCAATTACTGCCACGGAGAGTGTCCTTTCCCTCTGAGCGAAAGTTTGAACGGGACCAACCACGCCATCCTGCAGACGCTGGTCCACTCGTTCGACCCTAAAGGGACGCCTCAGCCCTGCTGCGTTCCCATCAAACTGTCCCCCATCTCCATGCTGTATTACGACAATAACGATAACGTGGTCCTGAGACATTACGAAGACATGGTGGTGGACGAGTGCGGATGCAGGTGAAGTGCGCGGTTCTCGAATAACGCGGACGTCGAGGACGTGGCGGGAAATGCGGACTCAAGAGACCTGTAATTTGTTAAATAAACTTTGTTTTATGATATCTAGTTTTTTGCTTTTCTCTGACATGACCAGTGAAATTAAGTGTTGCGCCTGGGTTATACACCGTTTGCTATATTTAATATAAGAACAAATGAAATTGCTAGTCTGAGTGTTCTGCTGAATTTAAATTCGGCCCTCCTAACTAAAAAGTACATAAGTGAACACAAAACTGCCAATAATAGAAGTAAAATGCGTGTCACTGAGATTTAGGTAGATAATGAAGAAATTAATGCAAATGGTTCTATAAATGTTTTGCATGTTTTATGAAGTTACGCTAGTTGAAATTTCATTAAAGCTGTCCTGAAAGCAATGTGTTCTTGTCTTAGTGCAACTTTTGATTCGTTTTGGTTTTTTTGGAAGCACTTCAAACTATGTAGGTACTGTATGTTTTTTTTTTTTTTTTTTTTTTTTTTTTTTTGTGCAATTTCAAGACCATGTGTGCTCAAAAAAATAAAATAAATAAATAAATAAATAAATATATATATATATATATATATATATATATATATATATATATATATATATAAATAAATATATAAAATTTATATTATGCAATTAAAAAAATAATAATTTGTGGAACAGTAACACAAGTGACATAAGACCAGATATACTGATCTTCATTGGTGTCATCCATAAGGAAGGTAAAACCAGAGACAATTTTCATAATGCCTTTTACAAAATGACTTGTCAAGTTTTTTTTTTGTGTGTTTTTTTTTAACAATTTCCTGTAGCAAATGTCATACCAGTGACCGCTAAAAGCTTCATATGAAACGGAGATGAATAAGAAAATAACTAAAGAACATGGACTTTTTTTTTTTAAAAGAGCTTTAGAAAAGAAATGATGTCATCAGTGTCCCTTTTATTTTAATAATGGTGTATTTTTGTTAAATGATAGCTCCAGTCACACAACTTCAGGAGACCACCGTTTTCATATATTTTGTTCATTCATGACATCATATATTTGATATACATTATTGCATTTTTAATATTAGACAAACCTGTTTTTGACCTCAAAATTAAGCACTTTCCTGCTGCACAAGTCTAAATATTCAGATAACAATATTTTATATATATATATATATATATGTGTGTGTGTGTGTGTGTGTGTGTGTGTGTGTGTGTGTGTGTGTGTTTAATTGCAATATTTCTGTAAAGGCTACAGACAGAGACATTTGTTCCATCCTATAAAATAGCTATAGGCTCTTTTGATGGCAGGTTTCCTTTGTGACATATTGCCCCATTTTAGCGTTTTTAATAGACTTCAAGGTTTGCGTCTTCACCTGAATGAACTTTCACCCCACCCTGCGAAATACTGGCGGGAGCAAAACGTGTGACAACTAGCCCCGGCCTCCCGCTTCACGTTAACCGTTGTTGCCACAAGTTGGCGCACTGGCCCTGGAGCCTTTTTGAGCCTTTTTTTGATGAGTTTTTTCTTCATTTAAAGTTGCTTGTTAACATTTGGGATCTAAATGTATTCTTAGTGACAGACTAACGATGAATTGCATTCAATTCCAAAATAGATGCAATGGCCGAGTATGTTTCGTTAACTTTATTAAAGCAATCGAATACGGCAGAAAAGCCATATTTTTTCCCCCCTGTTACTTAATTAGATGAACTCTGAACTCCCCAAAGGCGCGTATGTCCACATGAACCCCTGATGAATTCTGTCATGACATTAGAGAGTTAAACAAAGACGAGAGGAGAGAGAGAGAGAGAGAGAGAGAGAGAGAGAGAGAGAGAGAGAGAGAGACTGTTGCACACTTGCGCACTGCGCGTAAAGGACACACACGTACCCAAACCTTCGCCGCGGCTCGTTTCGCTCCTAGCAAGGGAAGAAAGTTTTGTTTCGTCAATGAAGTGGACTTTCATACGCGTACTTCCCTCCGTTTCAACACCTACGGCTCGGTGTCCGGTAGAATATGTGTAAGAAGCGGCGGGCGTTCCTCTGGAAGTCTGTTTTCTGCAGATAAACAGCTTTAGTGATCTGTAAGATGGAGCTGAGTGACACGGGGAATTATAAAAGAGGAGCGTATTTATGTAAAGACCCCCCCACCGGACCGCGCGTGCCATCTCGTGTGCCATGAACAGAAGATCAACTGCGCTTTGGAGTTCAAACTGGACTTTATCTGAAGCACTTGTGCACCTACGGGGAAGAGCGCGAACGCACTCGATTTAGTCTGTTTACTTGCGTTCAAGGTGGAGCGCGCGCCCGCTTTCCGTCCAGCAGTCGATTTTAAGAGCGCGGATCTACTATTATGACAGGTTTCGGCTCACGGAGCTTCTTCTGTCCAGATGGATCTAGCGCGGGTCCCTCCGTAAAGCGGCTCTCGAGGTGGCTCTGATGCACGAAGGATCCTCCAAACTCTCGCAATGGCTCGATCAAACACGGAATATGGTCACATCTCCCGGCCCGAGCCCATCTGATCTCGTTCGTCACTGATCTGTGAGGTTTCGCGCGATCATGGTCTCCTCCGGCTGCGCTCTGATGGTTCTGATGGTCACTCAGGTGTTCTTTGGAGGCTCCAGAGGACTCGTTCCCCAGATCGGCCGCTCCTCTCTGTCTCAGGACGTCCTGCACGCGTTTGAACTTCGACTCCTGAGCATGTTTGGACTCAAACACAGACCGAGTCCCAGCAGGTCTGCGGTGGTTCCGCAATACATGATGGACTTGTACTCGATGCACTCGGTGAACGCGGAGCAGAACGGCAACAGACCCAAGGGCTCTTTGGGGAAAGGCTCGGAAAGATCTGCCAGCCGCGCGAATACGATCAGGAGCTTCCACCATGATGGTAAGCAAGCGTTTACTTCAAGAATCCTTCTCCTGCTTTTCTTTCTTATCGTGCCCGACAGGAATTAAGATTATCCACAGACTGTCTGATAAGGAAATGGCAGTTTATTTATACAGAGTCTGATGTTCAGAGCTCATTTTGTGCAGTTTCCCCAATTGCCAATATTTGTATAAGTTCTATGCATTGTCTTTGTCTCTTGCATCTCCCTGTCTACTGCACGCATTCAAACTAGTAAATAAAATGTCATATTTCTAGCTTAATTATTAAATTGAATGCTCAAGTAATCGGTTTTAGTGTTACTCCTACCACTGTGAGGAGCTTTGGAATACAGTTCAAGTAGAGTTTTATGTGAATGATAAATGGATGACATGCAATGAACTAGAAATGCCCTTTGCGTTAGTTCACCACCTCTTAAGTAATCACGCTGTGTTAACCTTGATAAGTTATCACTTTTAAACCAGTGTGTCCAGTAAGAGGTCAGTAAAAGTCGCATCCTGTCGATGAGTGTAAACAAGAAGTTCGACAGAGTACAAGGAGCTGGCCTTGATTCAAAACGCTACCATTGGTTTTCTCCCAGAATCCACGGAGGACCTGTCCAGTTCGAGCGGAAAGACGACTCAGCGTTTCCTCTTCAACCTGACCTCCATCCCGGGCGAGGAGCTGGTGACGTCCGCGGAGCTGCGGGTTTTCCGAGAGCAGGTGGTGAGCAACGGCAGCGAGGGATTTCACCGCATTAACATTCACGAGATCCTCAAGCCTTCCGCTTCCTTCCAAGAGCCCATCACCAGACTCCTGGACACCAGGCTGGTCCAGCACAGCTTGAGCAAGTGGGAGAGTTTCGACGTGAGCCCCGCCGTCACGAGGTGGACCGCGGATGGGCGTCCCAACCACGGCTTCGTGGTGGAAGTAGTTCACCCGGACCGCGCCGAACAGGACTCCGAAAGACACGTCCGCGTCAGCAGGTCCCTGCACGGCAGAGACGACACGTGGCCACAAATGAGGCCGCTGCTGGTGACCTACAGCCACGACGGGAAGGGAAACGTGCTGCACTCTCGCGAGAAGAGGCAAGTGCGGACAAACAAGCAGCGGAAGAAGCAAAAAGCCAACTGCAGGAGACATTCCCTGTACGTGGACTTCAGCGACGTGGGGTGGAACGACTGGATAGTCGCCCCGCCGGGCTACCATGCCTTTTACTGCCAGGGCGAGTGTCCGTTTCCGCTGGCGGACCACCTGAACTCCACCAACCACGCTATTGTACAGACACTGGTGAACTCGGTGAACAGCAACATTCCCCGGGCCTGCTGCGTTCCCACGGACCTGAGCCCGGTTTCGCTGCTCTATCTGGACGAATACGAGCGGGTGATCTTAAAAAACTACCAGGACATGGTGGTGGAGGGCTGCGGATGCCGCTGAACCCCCCCGGGACGTCTACAGACACTTTATTTTTCCCAATACTAAACTTTATTTATAATAAAGTAAAACACATATTTTGGAGAAGTATATAAAGATATATTTATGTTCACTATTGGGAAAATAAATATTTTAATCAGAGTTAAACGAACCTTTTCTGATGTACGTCTCGATCCGCGTGTGAAGTATGCGTATTTTGTATTTATTTCTACCGCAGTCATTTTTATTGAATATTTGGTGCAACGGTTGGCGACACTTTACAAACCCATTAAATAACATTAGTAAATGCACTAACTAACAATGCAAAGCGATGCATTCGTGTGCCGTTGTTATTTTTAATATGTGTTAATTAGTGCTGTCAAATGATTAATCCAAAAAAAAAGTTTTATTAAAGCATGCCGTGTATATTTATTATGTATATATAAATACACACGTCTATATTTCAGAAAAATATGCTGCGTGTATATTTCATATATTTATTTATACTATAAATTATATAAATATAAACGCACAAATATTTTCACATTTTCTTCAAAATATATACTGTATTTGTACGCATATGCATAATAAATATACACACATATATTATGCAAACAAGAGCTTTTATTTTGGATGCGATTTATCTTTTGACAGCACTAGTATTAATGCATTGAAATGTACAAATTATATATATATATATATATATATATATATATAATTTTATTGTTAGTTCGTGTTAACTAATGTTCACAAATGGAACCGTATTGTGAAGTGTTGCCAAATTTTCAATGCAAAGAACAAAATAGCTTCTTTCCTGCAAAAAAAGTTGCAACGCACAATGCAATAGCTAAATACGTTTAATGCAATAATGCATTTAAATGAATTGAAATATGCGGCGAAGCGCTTACCGTTGGAAACGCGTTGGCCAAATCTGACCCAAATTCCCATCAAAAGCAAAAAGCATGCAGAGCTGTAGTTCACAGTACAGACGGAGCCAGTGCTTTAGAGATGTGGCAGTAAATGTGAATGCACTTATTTCGAACCAATGTGACAGGTAGTTGACACTGAATGCTCAGGAAATTAGCCGGTGTGAGCTGAGTCCCACATTATGAGCTCTTGAGATCGACCTATTGCCTGAAGACAATGACTATTGTGTTTCTTCACACGGGTCCTTATGCATTGCTTGTGTAAAGGTGGCTTCCTCCAGCTTTATATTGAAGCCTCGCTAATTAAGAGCCATTCACTACATTGCGCTCTGAAGTCAAAAGCTAGGAAGTGTTTAATTAGAGGGACGTTGTTTAAAACGTGAGGATTGCCATGTAATTAAGTCGCTCAAAATAAAGAGTGCAGAATGCGAAACGTATACGCCGGCAGAAACCAATATAGCATGCACTTCTTAGCTTAAAAAGTCAAACAGCTACAGCCGAAATCAGATGCTTTTGGGAAAACGTGACTGGATGTGACTCTAGCCTTATCTAGGTTTTTATATGCAGTTTTAAAATTGAAGGATATTCCGAGTACGCGCCCTTTAGCAATGTCTACTTATCCCGTGTGAATCATTCTCCACATTGGCCCTTGAAAATATAGTCTGTGAAGAAACAGAGCTTTTATTGGGTTGTCTTGAGGTTAAACATACGTCAAAGGAATCACAACTTGACTTTCTTATGGATCATAAAGCAAGACTGTGGGAAGTACGGCTTTCCTCTCGCAGGCAGGTTTCTCTGAAATGTAACGTGTTACGCACCGCTGGTAAAAATGCCTTGATGTCGAACTATTTGAAAATGGACAGTTTGAGTTCATTAAGGGGTCGGTAACAGTATGGTGCTGGGCTATGGGGCATATGGACGCTTCAAATGAACATGTATGGTTTGCAGATGTTGGGAAGACACACCCTACCTATCAAGATGGTTACTGAGAGCAATGTGAGCATGCAGCGCTTCAGCTGCGCAGATAAAACAACGGAAACACGCTCGCGGAGGGTTCGATTCTCGTGGCAACGCGCAGATGTTATGATGTCCTGGATTCCTGTGGCGTTCCTGAGATAAGGTGACCAACAAGATCGTCTTTATGATTCATAATTGGTGTCGAGATTGCTTTAATGACCGAGATAAGAGCACAGAACGCAGTGAATCGTCATCTGGGATGGCAGCAACGATAATCACCCGCTTCACATGTGATTCACAGCCAAGTGCGCGGAGAAATGTCGCGTTGACGTGTGCCGTGCCGCATTTTGACTTCGATCCAATGGCAAAATGAAAACGGCCAATAAAGAATTACTATTTCTGGCCAATAATCGTATCTAGCTATCAAAACAAGTTCTTACTGCTCGCCATTGAAAGTTTGTTACATAATGCATTGTATGAATAATTGTAATCACAGTTATAATACTCATCTATTTATTGTTACGCCTTCAGAAAGTATGATGCATTAAAACATATATGTGACAAGGAATCTTCAAATAGTATAATGCATTGTAGCACTGGTTAGAAGTATTTGTGAAAATGTATAATGCATTATATACAAAGGCCTTTAGTAAAGAACGACTTCTGACTAAACTTGTGACATTCTTACTCCGTTAACACTTTACTTGAAGCCTTTATGCGTCATAAAAGCATTTTGAATGCACTGATCTCGCTTCTTAACCAAATTACTGTTACGGCTTTAAAACGTGTAATGCCTTAAACCAACCATTTCCAACGGAACGTTTCCAATGAAACCCTGTATATAATGCCTTATGCATATTTGCCATTTAGTTTATGCGCATGCATTTTGCAAAGTATATAATGATCGCGCTTAATTATGTTTTAAACATCTTCTGATGGTTTCATGCTTCCAGCAACCTCATTGAAGATGCATCGTGTTTAGAAGAAACCATAATTATCCTAATATATGAATATATGGATTACATTTTCCTTTTATGTGGCTTTTCCTGAGGAGAAGAAGGCTCGTTGCGCGACCTGCCCGTGCTGCACCTGTCGAATAATAGTGACCGATGAATTTGAGATACCGTTTGAATGGACACGCGACCTTTGAGATGAACCCATAAAGATACGGGAAGCGCGTTGTCCCGTTTCGAAGCTGATAAGCCTGTTTATTTTGCTAGTCACCCTATGCATGTCAGAGCGGTTGAGAAGCACTGATGCAATCTGAATTTCAGCATGCGTCGTGTCACGTGACCCCCGCGGCTGCACATGTGCACATGCGACCGGCTCGGCTGGAACACCAGCAGGCCTTGATTTCGGGGCGAGTTTGATGGAGGGAATTTGTCCTGAAGCCTTTCATTTAGCTCATAACCGTGAACCAGGAACTCATCTGGACTGCATTTGCACCGTAGGGGCCTGACCACAGCGCAAGGAAATCATAGACCCGGAATTGCCGTGCTGCAGAGGCAGAGGCCAATTGCTGGTATTTTTATTTACTTCAGGAGGCAACGCGTTAATTTATATGCGTGCAAACATTAAACTCTGAATAGCGCTCGCGAAGCCAGCACCAGAGAATAGGTTCATGCCTGTGAGGGTATTAGACTCTTGCTAGTTTAATTGTTTGTTTTCATTGCCCGAGTGTATAAACTTTGCAAGAGCCAGCGAGTGTGGAAACTCCTCTCTCATGATGCATTACGGCACGCTCGACCATAATGCGCAGCTGTGGAGATATTCCGTCATTTTCGAAGTCCTGTCTTGCAATGGCATCATTTCTGGACATGCAGACTACAGAATGACTCTTTCCGTACTGTATATTTACACAATAGCAGGCCATATGGCTCCGTACGGAGCTTGCACTGCAGCCATGGCAGCAGAATAAACGCAGAAAGGGAGAGCGCTGTCATTTTTATACTCGTCCTAAACTAGTCGAACAGCATTCGACTAGAAACTTCTACAGTACGCGCTATGGGGGGAGGTTGGTGCTGGTTTCTTTCTTGCGGTTTTGGGAAGGAACAATAAAGGATTAGTTTACCCAGAAATCTTTACTCACCCTCATGCCGCTCCAAACCCGTGTGACTTACTTTCAACCGCGACAAAAACCGAACAGATTTGGAAGGAAATGCTCAACTTGGCGTTTGGCGAACGCTTGTCGCTTGCGATGTTCATCATTTGTGAGTCCCTTTGGATAAAAGTTACTGCTTATGAATAAATGCAAACGTGATGCTTGACGTGAGAAACAGACCCACATTTAACCGTTGTTCAGTGCTGTGAAATATCAGCAGCCTTTTAAAATCGATTGTAAACCTGGATTTATGCCACGAATCTTCGATTTAATCTTGCTGTCAGTTGGTTTTCTTTCATTTAGCGGTTTTTGTACTTGGTTGCTTTTCACAGGCCTCACTGACCATATTTTTTTATTTAAAAAAAGAGCATTATTTGTTGATAATTGAATCGTTATTTACTTAAAAATGGTGATGCATTAAGTTAAGATCAATTAGGCCTGTGTTTAATCAGTCCCAAGAAGAAATACAAAGCCTGTGCTAATTGAAAGATGGGAAACAATAAATCCTACATTTAGTAGTATAGCCCCAAAATGAAACTTTTTTTGTAAGTTTGTAAGTTTTGTAAACCCAGTGTGAAACTTTAACTAGCATTTATGGGGAGAAGAAAATCCGATTCAAGTCACGACACCTTTATTTATATTGCACTTTACACAGCAGACTGTTTTAAGCAGCTTTAGAGCGACCCAATGCAAACAATATTCACTTCTGTTGTAAAGCAGCTCTGAAAAGAAATACGTCGGGTTTTTTTGGCTGAAAATCTTCCCTTCCACCACAGCTCTCGAATCTCATTGGCGCATGACGCCAAACGGCATCGGCTTTCGTGCGTCTCCCAACCAAACACGCCAAGTTTGATTGCACGCGTGCACGAATAAGACGGGAGATGAATCGTGGAGTTTCAGATACGTTGTGTTCAAACTGAGGCCACGTGGGTACGGAATGATGCGAGGTGAGTAAATATTGACCGCATTTAAAAAAAAACACACATTTATTTAGCAGTTATTGACTTCGTGTGGCTCGTATTGATTTCTCTGAGCGTGAACTGACGTTTTTGGCCCTTGCGAGTCGTAGGAAGCGTGTTTACATTCCAGCGGTCACAGTAAAGCCGTGGGTTTGTTCAGCATCGTCTCCAGGTGCAGAGGGATCGCTCAGGTAATTACAGAGGAAATTCCCTAACCACAGTGACACAGCCGGGTGATGAGCTCTTACTGTGTCATTTGACTATTCTTACGCATAAATCCTCAAATACCACCCTGCGCATGAGTCAAAAATGCCTGTTTACTCCCTCGAACACACCCTTCAGCTGAAGTTACTCAAAGCAACTTCTCTTTGATGTGCCGCGATCTCGTGTCTGTGTACAGAGTGTGCTTCAAAACATCTGCATCGCTCCGTGTGCAGTAGGATCTCATTTGATATCTGCTGTGCACTCGCTGATGTTTAGCATTTTTGTAAATTGATCATTTCAGAAAACCGCCCTTTTAAATAATGTAAAAACATTTCAAATATATATTTTTTTCCATTATATATATATATATATATATATATATATATATATATATATATATATATATATATATATATATATATATATATATATATTCTCACCAAAAACATTTGAGTAAAATATGATCAACGCTACATATGTATAATTATATTATTTATTAGATGTTTTATTTATATATTAATTATGTTTAAATTCCACATTTCAGAATTAAAAAAAAAAATTATTTAGCATTTTTTACATCATATCACATAATTGCTCTTTTAAATAAACTCATTTAAAATACAGTTTTGTAAAAACTAAAAAAAAAAAAAAAGTAAAAAAGAAACGTTTATATAGTCATTGGCACAAATCTGTCAATTGTATTACTGACTTGGAAATATAAAATATTTATTGTCATTTTAGGACATACATTTCTTTTTAAATTTTAATTATTTATTAAATGAAAGAAAAAAATCCAGGTTGTATTTTAAATTTCAAATTCCATATTTCAGAAGTGAAAAAAATTTATTTATTTTAAAATATTCTAGAATAATCATTAAAAATGATGTTCATATGGTCAAATGTCTTGACTAAAACTCAAATGTATTAATTCACTTTATACCAAAATATTTATTTATTTTATTAAATTGTCAAAATTTCCAAATTATAATTTAAGTTCAAATGAATTCTAAATCAGTCTTTTAAATGATTATTTTACTAAATTATTTAAAGAATTAAAATATTTGTAATGTATTACTTTTTAATAATTATAACCAAATAATCCTTTAAGTGAATAGTAAATATTCTCACCAGTGAATGTATTTTATTAGTGATTGAAAATCTTTATTTGAGAATCTTTCTGTGACTAAATCTGGAAACACCTCCAAGTCTTAATTCCACATTTTCCCTGCGACCTCTCTCTTTTAATCTGAACCTGCTTCGTGCATCATAAAGCGAAGAGTTTCATTTTCCTCGCAAAATATGTGCGGTATTACAATGCTAAAAGCGTGATTGCGACCTGCCAAGTCAAGTTCGGCACCTTCAAATACGGTCATTTGGTGCAGATGTGCCGTGGCAGTGATAATAGTGCACGGCGGAGTACGCGATTCGCGGGTCGGGTTTCACGCGAAGACATCTGTGACGCGTCCGAGCGCATCACCGGCATTACTTCAAGCCTGCAAAGCCTCGTGCAAGTGCTTCTGCCGTAAAGCTGTCAAATTCCCTTTCCAACATAAACATCTGACGTCACGGAGCAACCATGGGAACGTAAACAAATTATACGGCCGGCCTTTTTTGTCACTGTCAAATTCTGGACGCGCTCGCTCCTCGAAACGCACGTTACTGAGTTCAAACCTGGCTTTTTAAAAGGCCGCCACTTGCCAAGGCCCCAAAAGCCGTTCCAGAAGTATTGGCCTCTCGATCGGCTAGCAACAGGAACACCTCCACCATAACAAACACACCCAGCTCTGACAGTCAGCTGTCGGGGCTGTAGATTCTGCAGACCTGTAATTTCATGTGCACTTGGCTGTCTCCCTGGAGATTTATTTTGTGTAAATACATGCTTTACTTCCACCGGTTCTCACCAGCAGATGGCAACCATTAGTCCATCCGACTTGAAACAAAACACAGGGCGATAAAAATACTTCAGCGCCGACCGCTTCGACGTGTGCGTTGAATGCGAGCGCTGGATTTAGCTCCTAGGTTTTCTCGAGTCATGCTTTCTGCATTTCGCGCGTGCCAGACTTTTTCCAGACTGCATGCAGCACCTGTCATTTCTCCAGCCCGTGCCTTCAAATTATAAGACGCAGGTTCAGCGTGACACCAAAAGCGGCTTTTTTCGCGTGCACGGCCCTCAGAGTGATTCAAGTTGTTATACTTTCGTCAGTTTGCTTTTGAGCTGACGTCAACCCCCTTAGCTTTCAGCCCTCCAATCGATCCTTACCCGAATCAAACCCCGCCTCGCTTCACGCTTCATTTTTCAAAATCGAGATTTATCCATCATCTGAAAGCTGAATAAATGAGCTTTCCATTGATGTAGCCAATGGTTTGCTATAATAGGACGATATTCGGCTGGCATGCAACTAATAGAAAATCTGGAAAAACCCCTTTAAAGTTGTCCAAACGAAGTTCTTAGCAATGCATATTGCTAATCATAAAATAGCCTTTAATATATTTACAGTTGGAAATGTATTTTTGGCCATTGCTGCAAATATACCCCAGCGACTCCGGGGTCAAATATGGCAAATGGCTGACTTATGTTGACTTTTGGCCGATTTGGAAATCATATCGATGCGGTTTTTAATATGATGATAATACGCTAAATAAAGAAGCGCCTTTAAAAGCAGCTTCTCAAAGCGCTGAACAGAATGTGATCAAATGCCATAAAAAGAAAAACGAAATCAATAAGCCAATGCAAGTTTTATTTTTTTGGCCATGCAATTATTATTGGATGCTGGCGACAGGAACTATCCCCGCTTTCATATTCTGTTCTTATGTCATCAGGAACAATTGCACGAAGACGCTTTAATAAATGTCGACCGCGGCCTGATTTCACCTTCAATTATTATCGAGCGCCGAAGCATCAGGGCTTATTAAAGCGCTGGCTGTGACTAAGGTCTAATTATCTCCTCCGCTCGTCCAGGTATAAAGCCTTTCGCGGCCACTCCCCTGTCGTCCAGCCCATTAAAACAGGGCCTGGTTTCAAAGGGCTTTAATATTAGCCGGAGTTGGCGGAGATGTCAGTCTCTCGGCTGTGGGTTTTGCATTAGTGTCAAGCTCCCAGCTGGAGTTGCCCCTGGGAAGAATGCAAGTATCTTACACCCTGTCTTTGTGCCTCATTACGGCACGTCCAGAGGCAGCTGGGAGGGGCGGGATCGGTTTCCCTGGGTGGTGGTGGTGCAGATTTTCCAAAAGCCTCGCTATTCTACAAGCGACATGAGTGTTAAAAGACAAATAAGTGCTGCTTTTTGCATAAGGAATAACTATTTAGTCTCTGCGTCATTAATCATTGCGGATTAGTGCTTTTGAGTTTTGCGCACTCACGTTATCTTATTCGCTTTTAACCTCCTCAAGATGAGGATGCATGACCGGTCTAATAATGGAGCATTCATGCAACGGCTATACACTCTTTCTTAGTATTTTTGGCTTGTTCTCCAGCACGACATGTTCTTTAATCATTTACTTGAAGCAAAATAATAACAACAAAAAGTCTTGTTTAATAAAATAAATGTAAAAATTGACCATTTTCTCACGCCACGATTGGTTCGATGGTTACCTTCAGCAAGTACGAAAACAATAGGAAAACAAAGCTAAAACATGGACAGTTTAGGCAATGGAGGATATATCTGAGAAAAAAAGAGGACGCACGTTCACCCTAAATCCTCTCTAAGATGTTACTCCAGTCATGACAGTTTTTGACTTTCTTTGAGTTTTTATGGCAACCAAACATTGCTAATCAAAACTAGCCCAATCGCTGATTCCTCTGATAAAAGTCACGTTCCGGGGGCTAAATATCATATTATTAGGGGCCGCTTCAACCCACGAACATGAAAAACATCCAGCATAAAGATTGTTAAAGTAGCCCAATTCCGAGGATATACCGCAGACTTGGCGACACTTTTAGAAACACTGTTAGCAGCCATATCTCTCCCTTTTTTGTAACCAGGCTGTTTTGGGTCACCGTTGGCTTCCATAGTAGGGAAAAAAATACTATGGAAGTCAATGGTGACCCAAAACAACCTGATTACAAATTTTCTGCAAAATATCTTCCTTTGTGTCCGTCAGAACAAAGAAATTCATACAGATCTGGAACGGAAGGCTGAGTAAATGGTGACAGAATTTTCGTTTTTGGGTGAGCTATTCCTTTAACTTGAAATATTTGAGTAAGCTAACTCATATACAAATACATACTAAACGGCCCACTTAACATTACCTGGCTCAAAAGAAACATTATAGCCTAGCTAACACTTCTTTGTAACACTTTCTCTCCCTTTCGAGTGCCATGGCAAAGCATGCTGGGAAATTGCAATTCCAAGCCCAGCTTCAGTTTGTGTCTAAATAAATAAATGTTTAAATATTCATAAATTTACTCCCAGGGCATCAACGACGTAGGATTCGTCAGTAAAAACTAAACAAAGATTTTTAACTAAAATCGTTGCAATCAATGGGCACAGAATCTATGAGAGAAAAAAAACATGAACAGCATTATACATATGTGTGTGTGTGTGTGTGTGTGTGTGTGTGTGTGTGTGTGTGTGTGTGAGTCGAACATTGTGATGTATCAGAGGTAAAACTATTAATATAATTTCATATAATATAATAAAATATAATAATGATAATGATAATGATAAATTATAATTATTAATAATTTTATATATATATATATATATATATATATATATATATATATATATATATATATATATATATATATATATATATATATATATATATATAAAATCATTCACCCAATATATTTAATTATTATTATTAATATTTTTACCTCACTCATTCACAAAAGCCGGCGCGTGATGCCTCAACTTGCTCTGGGACATAGATGTATACACATAGATGTATATGTAGCTCCTTATATATTGCAACCCATAGAAACAGTCGTTGACTAGAATCTACGTATGCACATCTATGCGCCGGAGCAAGCTGAGGAGTCACGTGACGGACGTTGAGAACGAGTCGGACATCGTGGCGTATCAGAGGTAAATAAATGATATAAATACTGTTTTGTTTCTCGCACAAATCGATCGTGTCGTGTCTTAGGGCCTCGGTGTGTCGTCACGAGCCGCACGGTTTAATTTGGATTTGTCTGTGCGTGTTTTTTCCGTTGACTTTTCGTCAATCGTTGATTGGTAAATCCAACTGATTTACCAATCAACGATTGGCTCTTTCCTTCAGAAGGCGGGACTTTCCCCTCATTCACACAATATAGGAGTGAACCGTCTTTGTTATCGCTCTCACACACACACACACACACACCGGTAAAGCGTGTTAGTCGTCTCATTACCCGGCCTTGTCTTATGCAGTGACATTTAAAGCATTTAACATCGCGTTTTCCGTTTCACGAGCTGCCTTACGTTACTGTTTTTCGGTGTTGTTTTTTAAGCTCTGACTCAAGCTTTTCAAGAGTCTGTTAATCGTCATTTCCTTTCCTAAGGAAGTCGTAATAACTCTAAATGCTTTAAGTTTCTTGTTTCTGGGACGTTTTAATGGCGCATTTGAGTGAGTTATGGCGCTTCCATCTGGGCCTACTGTTTTACTAGCTCTAACTTGGCTCACTTAATTACATCTGCCCCAAGAGGCAGCGCGCAGCACAATTAGAGCGGCCTGTTAAGTATTTAGTGTTTCTTACAGTCGCTACGGCATTGGATAATGGATGACAGACTTGAACGCCGAGCTTGTCCGCGACGCTTGTCACTTCCTAAAGTTCGACGGCGGGTTTAAGGGGCAGAACCGGAGGGGAAAACTTTGGGCCGCTCCGTGAAATGAATGATTGTGCGTTTAACGCGACATCGGGGGCCTTGCGGGCGAGGTCTTGTAACTGCGCAGTCGGACGCCCCGCGTACACAGGCGGAGGTCATTGTCATATCCTCTCCGTGAAATTGATTAGCCGTGTTTACAAATGTTTACCTCGAGCCTGAGCGTGAACGCGAGGGCCGGGAGGGATTCAGAAACCGCGGGCGAAAAAAGATGGAGTCAGTCGAGTTATTTCGATTTGCACGAGCACGCATCTGAAAGAGATGATACGCTCGGGTCGTTCCTTTTCGCGGGCCGCTTGCTTTCCTTGCTGCAAAGCGAAACGGTATTTCGTATTTAGTAAAAGCGGACCATTGTTTTGGTCGCTTTTCAGAAGCGGCCTGAAAGGAAGCGAACGGTTTAAGGGGTTTAAAATAAGCAGATTTATTCAACTGAAAGGATTTCGATCGCAGCTGAACAAATCCAATCAACAGGCATGAGGGTCGTTTCGTTCCAGACGCTGAGGACGCCGTGCTGGATTGAGAAGTGTTTCTTTTAAACGCACACAATGGATTTATTCTGCTTGTCCAAATGTCTAAACTGATTGCGCGGAGCGGCTGGTCGTTAGTTTAGATCTACATTAGCTGGACGTCTCGGGAGAACAGAAAAGTCATTGATCTTACTAAAGAAGTGGATGAGTACTGGTTTGATGGCTAGTATTTCGTTGCATGGTGGCCTCAAGTATTTGGACCGTTATTGGACAGTTTGTCAAAATATGTATATTCTGTTCATTTTCTCACTCTCGTTTATTTACAAACAAACGGAAATGCCTTGATGTCAATGCATTGGATGGCAATCAGAGTTCTAGTTAAGCACGACTAAATATTCAGCTACTTAACTGAAATAAAGTAAAATTTCTAATAACTTTTAAATGAAACCAATACTGTAATATATTTGTTAAAAAAGATAATAATAAAAAAAACTAATTCTGAAGTTTCAAGTAAATTGAAAACCCAGTTAATCCAATATATATATATATTTTTTTTTAATACAAAATTATTTTAGTGGTGATATTTTACTTATTTTAATGTGCTATTATAGTTTTTATTAATATTTAAATTAACTATTGTTTTAGATTTTTGTTTTCATTTTAGTTTAAATAATTTTGTGATTAATTATTTTTCTATTAATACTTTTAAATTTTAATGACTTTATTTTTGTTCCAATAATTTTTAGGAAAATTTTAAAATAATATCATTCAAAGGAATCCTTACAAAAAAACCCCATAAATAAATAAATATATGTATGTGTGTGTGTGTGTATTTATGTATTTTTAAAATAGTTTTAGTTAACAATACCTCAGAGAGTGCAAAAATGATTTTCTCCCATGGCATTATTTTCTTATTTTCCAGTAAAGCACCTAAAAAATCCTAAAACCTGCACAAGTATCTGGCATGGAGTTCTTTCGAACAGGCCTTTAAATCGATCGTGTGTTGAAGTCCACACCCAGCAGCTCTTACTTCTGTCACAACTACTACTAAAGATGCTGGAGATCGTGAGATACGTGTAATTGAGCCGTTTGATTCACTTTTTCCTCTGACTGCTGCCTCGTCGATTATATGGATGTGATTAACCGGAGGGAGAAAACCAAAAAGCAAGAGCAAAGACGGAGAAGATTATATGTCTTTACAGTCAGCGCATGACATAACCTTTTTAATTTAGAATATACCAAGGTCATAGTCGGCCTATAATAACTTGGAAGTAACCAAAGACAAACAGAAACCTTTAATCTGAGTTTCAGAAATAGGGCAGTGACTGATCAGCCGCCGTGCCGAGTGGGTGCAGCGTTTGGGTCCGTACGCTCATATGCTAAACACGCGCGGCCACATGAAAGCCCTGCTAATGTAGGCTGCTGCATCACAATAAGGGAAGTGCAGCGTGCCGCGGTGAAACGCCTTTAATAAAGTCAGCGTGTGCGAGGAAGTCGAGTCTGTCCCCACATGTCCCTGCCGTCGATCACGTTTGGCCCAGGACGCAGGACAACTTACTTACTTAAAGCGATCTCATTTTGGAGACGGGCCCATTCTCCAACTTGAGTTTTACCCTTTTTGAACAGCACTTTTAGCGTAGCTTAGCATAGATCGTTGAATCCGATTAGACCGGTAGCGTCTCGTTCGAAAATGACCAAAGGGTTTCAACGTTGTCCCTTTTAAAATCCCGACTCTTCTGTAGTTACGTCGCGTACCGAGACCAGCGGGAAATGAGAAGCTGCTGTTTTGTAAGCCGATGCGATTAGGAACTGTACTTTCGTTCCGGCGTAATAATCAGGGAAGTCTGCTTTGTTTAGTCCCTTGCAAGCCAGGGACTACTTTCCACAGTCATAGTCATTTTCCGCCGATCTTAGTGCACGATATAACTAGAAAGAAGAGTCAAGTTTTAAATGGGTTCACGCCAAGCACGAAAACGTTAAAGATAACGATATTAGCGATAAATGATATCGTCTATTATTCTCAGCTCACACGCATTTTCGGATTCGGTTTTTGATTGGCTGTCATTGTCTGTAATGATTCCAAAGATACGGTTTCTCTGTGCCGTTATCATTATCG
The DNA here is from genome assembly GCF_018831695.1 of Puntigrus tetrazona. Lineage (NCBI taxonomy): Eukaryota > Metazoa > Chordata > Actinopteri > Cypriniformes > Cyprinidae > Puntigrus > Puntigrus tetrazona. Next base: position 200,876 of record NW_025048156.1, read on the forward strand.
TTGTGGTGTGGACTGTTCATTCATATTAAAAAACATTTTTTAGAAATATATCGCTATTGTGCTTGGTGTAAATGGGCCTTAAGATCTTTGTTTATCTTCAGAACACAAAAAAACTGTGTATTTATTGAAATTTATCTCATTAGAAACCTCAACTTCTCGTATACATGGATCTAATGTGAAAACTGTACATTTATAACATTTAGCTTTTAATGTTGTCATCTTTGTAAAAATTATTTTATTATTTAATATATATATATATATATATATATATATATATATATATATATATATATATATATATATATATTACATTTATTTATATAATAAAAAATATTTTTATTGTATTTATTTATTAATTTTTTGCTAGCAGGGGTGGGTTCTAAATTTGGACAACTGCTTTTTGTTTTACATTGCTGTTATAAAAAAAAGAAAATTCTATTAACAACAAAAAAGGAGCACAAATTAAGATATTTGAATAAATTCTGAGAGATCTCTAACCCTCCATAGGTCAAGGCTCAAAAACGTCGCGACTTCGTTAAACTAATCCATGTCACATCAAGGGACAACTGTAACTTTAAGAAAACACTTTTTGTGCACAGAAAAAACAAAAATAACGACTTTATTCAACGATGTAGAGTATCACGTGCGTAAACAACGTATGCAAGCGGACACTTCGTTCACATTAGGTTCAAATCGTGAACGACGATTATTTTCAATTTCAATCAATTACTGATCATTTGGTTGTCATTTAGTCTGTTAATTGTATGTAGTAAAAATAATAAATATAAATACATACTACAAAAAAGTTCTTGTACTAGTTTTGTCTTGTTTTACAGAATAATTCTTAAAACATTCTTATAAAACTAGAAAAACATATTGTAGTTAGTGACATAATCTACTAAATTATGCAATTTTGGTAATGTAATCAGAGTACATTTAGATTACTTTTAGATTACTTTTAGAACAAACTGCTTTATCCCATTGCTTTAACTAGGATCTTGTACCATATCGATATAAAAATCTGTTTCATTCATTGTTATTAACAGCATGAATTTTATTAAATGTTACGTTACGTCACTTTGTGAAGAATATTGCTACATGGACTTATAATAATTATAAATAATTTATTGCTACCGTGTGAATAATATGTAACCATGTAGTCAATAAACGGTAACGGTAATCTGATTACGAGTATTTTTTACATGTAATATAAATATAATATAAACTGGAATTTCTTAGGCATTATAATTGGTTGCTAAGGTGTTCTGAGGGGTTTAAGACATGTTGTTATGTGGTTGCTACGGCGTTTCTAAGGTGGTTGGTTGCTTAGGTGTTCTGGGGGTTTATGAAATGTTGTTTTGTGGTTGCCAGGGCGTTTCTATGGTGTTATAGTTAGTAGGTAAGATGTTGGGGTGTATGGAATGGTGCTATGTGGTTGCTAGGGTACTTTGGTTGGTTGATAAGGGGCTCTGAGAGGTTGAAAAGGAACTTCTCGGGTGTCGTGTCGCTCCCTGTGGTATTCAGGAAAGTATGTAGTATGTTGCTATGTGGTTGCTAGGGTGGTTTCCAGGTCAAAAGAGTCTCTACACTGCATTTTTGTTTTCCAGTACAATTTTTGCCAAATA
>NW_025048156.1:207500-250000 GCF_018831695.1 Puntigrus tetrazona
TAATATTTTTATTAGTTCATAACTGTTGCAATGTGCATCACAAAAGTGCACAATAAATATATATATAATATGCACATTACAGCAGTTGCCACAAGGGGTGGTATTTTATCAGTATTCTTCTTCTGTGGTCATTTTTCTACCAAAAAATTGCAATGTCGCTACATAATACTTATGCGCATGTAAAATGTATTGCATTTAAATGTGGAACCATCTAAGCTGGAAATATCGGTAACTTCTTGACTATAAAAACTATAAAATATGCAATGGTCCAGATTTAGTTCTTTTTTTAAGTGCAAAATAAAAAAGTGCACTATGTAGTGTCTTATTACGTAGATGTTTACTTGCATTTAGAATGGATTGCGTTCACGATGCCGTTCAGACGTGAAGCACAGAAACCCCACGTGGATTCTCAGAGGCAGAGAGCCGCCGCTGAATAAGTCCATTAAAAACGGGTTCTCGACGAGTACAGTTAGGAGAGGCCGAGGCCGGAGGTGGGAAAGCCTCGCATGCCTTCGAGCTTGACAACAGGCTGAGACGGCAGGACCAGCGCGAGAAGTCAAAGCCGAGCATGACAGCGGAACAGAGGAGTCGATATTTAATCAACCCCATGCCGTGGCAGCTTTTGAATATTTGATGGCGCTTTTCTTCGATGATTACCTTCCCATTACGGTATCTTGTCACCGGTTGAAGGGAGAGGTTTGGGCTCCCATTGTTTGGGCTCAGCGCAGGTTTGGTGTCCTCCAGGGCTGGACGCTATTGTCAAGCTGTCAGCCGGTTAGTCCACTGTATTCTCTGTTTCACATGCCCCCGGTACGCTGACTTATCACACCTGCCAGTCACGCTCGGCCCTTCACGATGGGCAATAAAAAGAAAGTTATGGAGAGAGAGAGAGAGCGTCTACCGCACAAGCTGAATGAACGAACGCCCATTTTGATCCCACGGTTTAATTTACTGCTCTCCATGAGCGAAACAGGATTATGAGATGCCATGTTTCATAGAGAGAGAGCTCTCCCGCCATTGTGCTTCGAAATGAGTCTTTAGGCTCGTTTTTCCCCTGGAGCTCAACTTAGAACGGTTTCTTGCATCGTATCTTAGGAATGGAAACGTTTTCGGGCAGTTCTTCCGTGACTTTGTATTGGGTTTTTCGGATCTTTTAAAGTGGCCATATTCCGGATTTTGGAAAACGCAGCTCTAAGTGGATGAAAACATCCTGAAAGGTTTTGAATCTGAAAGCGTAGGCTCAAATAAAAAAAAAGGTTGGCTCTGAATCAAGGAAACGAGCCGTTTCATGTTGACTTCGAAGTGAAATATTAGCATATTGCCGCCCACCTGTTGGTCTGAATGAAAATGCAAATACATTTTTCAAAACTAGGTTTGTTTTTGGAGCGTTTAAAGCTTTAAATGAAATCAACCCATCACCGGAGAGGTTTGGAAAAATGAAATAAATGCATGTTACGAGAAAATGAAAGTAGTTTTTGACCTTGCGTGCTTGTCAACCTGTTGTTTGGGTCTCCCATAACCAAAATATAAACCTTTCATAACTTTAAAAAGAACATTTGGATTAAAAATATACATATTTTGAATTATGCTTTATTGAAGTCTAATCATACACAATAATCAAAACAAAAAGAAACGTTTATCGATCAAAACATTTTTATTACTGTAGGATTTCTTGTCATTCAGTTTATGGTTTCATATATTAAAACGTATATGCCGTATTTTAGTATGAAAACGTTTTGGTCAGTTCTCGGTCTCTGCGTAGAGTTTGCGAATTTTTAAATCTTTATTAAATAATATGCACGTCTTGCGTTCCTCATATGCTTATGAAATCTTTTTTTTTTGAGAGCAATCATTTAATTTCACTTAATAATGTGTGTCATATTTTAGTAAAGAAAATGTTTTTGGTCGCTTCTCCCGAGTTTCCGATTTTTTTTTGACCTTTTAAAAATCAATAGCCAGTTTCTATTAAAAGTATGCATATCTTTAGTTATTTCAGTTCAGTTTATGATGCTCGCCAAAGTTTCTTGAATCAAAGCTTATTTTAGATTTCGGTTTTCCAGCACGAAAAACCGAAGCTGCTATTGCTACTTTACTTGTAAAGTAAACTTTACAGTTTTCTATAATGCATTAAAGTTCATTTATAATTGCAATCTATAATGCAACGTCGCGATATCCCATATTAAATGCATTTACATGCATGCGTTTGGCAGATGTTTTTTTTTCTTTCCATAACACTTTATACTGTGATCAAGTCAAGTCTCCTTTATTTATGCAGCGCTTTTAACAATGGAGATCGTCTCAAAGCAATTAACAGAATCAAGAGAATAGAGTTTGAGTAATGCAAAAAATGACAAGAACCTCTTTCATGACGTCATTGTCTAGCTCAGTTCAGTTTACGTAGTATCTCTGCAAGCAAATGAACGATAATCACTAGAAATGAAGTGAAGAGGCGGGAAAACTCGGGAGAAAGCAGACTCGGTCTCTTCTGACCAGACGAACCGGCAGTTCACCGAAATTCTGCCATCTTCACACAGAAGACAAAAGCAGTTGTGTCTCTCGTTACCTTTCTTTTTCGCTTTAGGGAGCGAACTTCGCACGTCACGTTTAGCTAACTTCACATATATTTACTGAGCGTCTTTATTGTGGTTTTTGGTAACCGCAAGCGTTCCACGACACTTCCTTCTGAAAAGCAGCCCTGCTCGTGGAGACGACTCTGCCATCCAGACCAATAAAATGGCTGAAACTCGCTGGTTAGTATAAATGTGTTCCATAGCGGCCGCAACATCCTGATCAAAGCCTGCGCGCCGGCGGCGATAAGATCTGTTTGTGTAGGCCTACGAGCCGGGAACAGAGCTGTGAGCCTCACCCGCGGCTGCCTGTAAAAGGAAATATCAAACGCCGCTGATGTCTTTTCCGAGGAAGTACTTTTAGCTGGTAATTATTGGCTGGGCGTAAGCCCTTCCTGTTTGATGAGCCACCGCAGAAAATGACCCTAAAGAATCATTTCCATGATGTAAACTGTTTGTTTAAGACGTATGTGCCGCGGGGAAGGAATCTGAACGGTTTTTCAGCATGCAAAAACAAATGCAGCAGAAAAAAACGCGCTTATAGACGCAATAAAAGAACTGGTTTTGACTTTTAGTGGTCGTGTTTTCTTCAGTTCACTCCGAAAGGACAATTCTGTCATGAACTAATCTCCCTCGTGAGACCTTCGTTCATCTTCAGAACGCAAATGAAGACGTTTTTGACGAAATCTGAGAGCTGTGTGACAGCAACACGACCGAAATGATCCCAGGTCCAGAAACGTAATAAATACATCAGTAACACAGTTTGAGCGACTCAACTTTGGATTTGTGACGCCGCAAGAATACTTTTTTCCAAAGTCTTCCAAAGTTTTGGAGATTTGGAGTAATCGGTGGTGTTCGCGTTCAGGGGGGAAGTGCAGAAGGAGAAAAATCGTTGTGTAAATTGTTCTTTTTGTTTTATTGGCGTAAAAAATCGCTTCATAGCTTCACAAGTTGAGTCACTAAAGTCACATGGACTGTCTTACTGATGTTTCTGGATCATTTCAGTTGTGTTTCTGTTTGTGGAGGGTCAGATGGCTCTACGATACCATCAGTAATATCTTCAGCAACGACACGAGGGTGAGAAACAACGACTGAATTTTCATTTTGGGATAAACTAGCCCTTCAGTGTAAGCTTTAACCCTAAAGAACCCGTTCTCACTAAGGAGAACCTTTCTTTTAACGGAAAGCTTCTATTAATGTTAAAAGTTCTCCGTGCAACCGTCAATGCCGAAAGAGAACATTTATTGGCCTTTTTGTGTGCAGAACGAAAACTGGAGGACATCGGTTTGTTTAATACCGAGTTTTGTTGAGTTTCTGTTATGTTGGTTTTTTTGAGGATTAGCTTGGTCCGAAGTGAAGAATGGGCCGAGGTTGAAAAAAAGCCCTAAAAAGTGGTTTAAACGCGTTTTTAGCAGTAAAACGCCAGATGAGAGAGGCCGCAGTTGTCAGACATAAACTCAGAAATCAGAAAAAAACGATCTGAATTGTGAGATGTAAAATCAGAAATGCAAGATTAAATTTTTTTTCAACCCTGTGGTAATATTTGAGGGCCGCTGCATATCATTTAATGAGGTGGAAGCAGCTGGTGTTTATTTTGTATTGCTCGTGACATCAGCAGCGCTTATTAAATGTCAAAGGATGCAGCTCATTATTTGCATCTGCAATAGTTTAGGCAAAACTTTGCACATATCACGCCTTAGTTTCCGCTTCCAGTGACATAGATGCGTCCGCACATTTTAAATGCATACTTGTTGACGTCACAAGTGTGGATAAATAAGTCATTAGCTATTTACTATTTATATACGTTGCGATAAATAGAGAATATATGAAGAGACGCTGCTTCTTATTGGTCTAAACTGAATGTTTCAAATAACAATTATTTTGATTATTATTATTCTGAGTGACGAGCATTTCATAGATGTGTCATATTCCTTTCACTAAAGCCATGGTCGTCCAGGAAGTGTTAACAATGAAGCACATGTTGGGTTTGTTTTTTTAGCGCCGTCGGTTGGTTGCTGTCACAAAACATTTCATCCCGATTTTCTCAGATCAGTTTAATAATCGTCATTTAAAAAGATAATTTTCACCATCTGACGGTTTTAATTTTAAAGTCTTAAATATTAACATCATGGTATTAATTCATAGGAATGCATCGCTGAAAAAAAAGTATATCTTCCTCAATGTTTTTCTCTTCTTTTCCAGTTTAATATATCCAAACCTCCTTAAATCAAGATATATTATACTTAAGATGTAAAGTGAAGAAAATGTATACAATTAAATTAGTATATGCTTAAAAAAAGCAAATGATATACAATTTAAGAATATATTTTATTAATATTTTTAAAATATATTCTGTCTTCATTTTTATTTAATTTCAGTTCATTTTCATCATATTTTCTGTGTAATTCAGTTTAATTTTAGTTCATTTCAATTCTATTTTGTTTTGTGATCGTTTACCTTTTGTATATATATTTGTAGATTAATCACATCCAAAACGAATGTTTTTGTGTACATCATATATATATATGTGTGTGTGTGTGTGTGTGTGTGTGTGTGTGTACAGTGTAAATTTATTATAAGTGTGTATAATATAAATATAAATAAATAAAAGAAATAAATATATATATATATATATATATATATATATATATAATATTTTAAATATATTTATATATAAGAATATGAATATATAAATGTATATATAAATGTATTTTATTTCCAAAATATATGCTGTATGTGAGTATGTATATATATATACATAATGATATTTATTTATTTATTTGTTTTTAGGTTAAGTTTAGGTTATAAAATAAACATTTTGTCTTTTATTTTCCTTCTTTCTTATTTTAGATAATTATTATATCTATGTCACTATATAATGAGGGAAAATGAATAGATTTGTTAATGCACTGGAATTTCACAGTATTTGCTTTTCCAATAAAAAAGAAAACGCCTAGACCTCCACCAAAAAAAACCACTCTCGACCACAACATTAAACACACACCGGTCTCCTTCTTTTTATCTCATGCAACAAACACTTAAATACAGCATTTACTCACCAGATCCAGTCCCGTGCAAAGCATGCTGGGAAATCAAATCAGCCACGCAGTTTTGTCAGCCATTATAATTGATGTAGTTCCAACACAAATGCATGAAGAAATTGCACGCAATTGCTCGTTTTAATTCATTAAACTGAGTAAAATCTGACCTGTAGCTAACCTGAAACAGGACCTGGTGTTTATGTCCAAACCTGTTGCATGGAGCGCGGGTCACGACCCCAGATCAATTTGTTTATTCACTTCTCGTCATTGTTCGAGTTCAATGGGCTGCTGTGGAGTGACATTAGAGTTCACTGTAACGAACATTGCATGAATATTTAACTGGCGTTTATTAGCTCGACAGCACCGGGCACAATGATCGACTGGAAAAAAAAAAGAAGAAAATACAATCATGGCGGACAAAAAAAATCCATAATCCTTTCTAATACCCGGAGTCATTGTCTTCTACAATGCTAAATGAGTGAATATGGCGGGAACAATGGTGTCGTATCTTCAGACGGCGATGGCAGAGGTCAAGTGGATACGGTTACCGTCTGTCCTCTGGGACAGGAAATGAGATCTGTCATAGACCGGATGACTTTCAAAAACACGCTCCAGATAAAAGGCCGTGGACGGCATTAGCTCGAGGAAATTATACTGCTCCGATAAAAGAGCGTTTGTTACGTTCGTCCAGCGAACGCGCTTTGGTTTTTCTTCACGAGATACGAGTCCGCGGAAGCTTTGGAAGCCGTGAATGAATATACATTTATATATGAATACGAAAGTACATTCATGAGCAATTTAGGGAAGAAACTTTTCTCGTCAAGTTTAGTAGTAAAACGTTTTTTCAATCACGTGAATCAATGAAAAAACAAGAACGAATCCAATGCAGACAGTTATGCTTTTTTAATAAAGCATATACTCATTTAATTGTATACATTATCTTCGCTTTACGTCTCAAGTACAATGTATTTCAGGTTCATATAAATTAAAAACACGTACATTTTTTTTCAGCAATGACTTTACGAATGAACGGCGTTAATAGTTTAACGTCGTAATAAATAATAATCGAAATAATAAGGCTTTCAGCTCATCTTCTAAAGCCTTGCTTGTCATTTGATTTGATTGAAGTGCAAATTAAGACCGTCCGAAACTCTGAGACTAAAAACAAAAACGAATACAATGCATGAATAAACTAGTAAAGTACAAGTACTAGCTACAACGTTTTGTTCGCTCTCAGCAATTGATCTTGAATTGGTTTTATTGGGACAATGACTTAGCGTTTACTTAATTAATGAATGGTTTTTGGCGTTTCCAGCCCGTAGAACCTAAAGTGCAACGTAAACCCTATTTTTACAAGATCGAGAGGAAATGCACCCCAGGCTCCTTCACGAAGGCATGCATTTATGTTTGTTTTCCTCACGTCTCGCAGTTCATCAGTCAATGCGATTTTTAACGAAATCCCTTCTCATGCATTAACAATACTTTTCCCGAGATCCCTGGCTCGAGTGGCAAGCCTTCGTTAACGTGGAGCCCGAACCGTTCCGATTGTAAACCGCTTTAGGCCTCAAGTTCATTGACTTTCTGAAAATGATCTTCTCGAACTCAAGGGGCTTTGATCGTTAGGTATTTCCTTCGACGCCTGACGAATCGCCATCTATTTTTCATCCTCGCACTGTTACGGATCCAGACACACGCTCACTTTTATACCGTTAATTTCTCCGCTCCCCGAAACCGCGTTCCTCGGATCAAAGAGCGTAGATGAGTGGAGTTCAAAGAGCGGGACGAGTCTAAACGCAAAGCCGCTTTAATCGCTCTGTAATTACGGGGTTGACGCGTAACTGACGTGCATTCGTACCTGCTTAATGCCGAACGGGAGAGTTTGGTGGTGTTATTGACAAAATCTTCTCTCTGAGAGTTTGTATCTGCGCTAATAGATGCAAGACCTCAAAAGATACCCTGAGGTGATGTTGTGAGTTCGAGGAAAGACACCACAGGAGAACGGGATAGAAAATGAAAGTAATAGCTGTCATCAAGCTGATTAATCACGCTACACTAAGGCGATTGTTTTCTATTGCAAATGCAAATAAGCATATCTCTTTTGAATTAATATGCATTAACCTGCATAAATCTGAACATTGTATAAAGACAGGTTCGTATTTGTTACTTCGTTTTATTGATGTATTATAGACAAAGGGGATTTTGTTTACATTTTAAAATAAACCATATATATATATATATATATATATATATATATATATATATATATATATATATATATATATATATAATTAAAATATAATAATAAATATTTTAAGTGCTATACTGAATTTTTTTTATATATATATATATATATATATATATATATATATATATATATATATATATATATATATATATATAATTTTTTGTTGTTATTTATATCAAGTGCTACTGATATACTAGACAAAGGGGATTTTTTTTTTTACATTTTAAAATAAACCATAATATAATGTAATATAATATTTTAATATGAAATATTTAAGTTTGGTGTATACGTTTTTGTTGTTGTTGTTGAGGAAAAACACATTTTGAGAAAACAACCTTCAATTATATAAAAATTAAAAAAAAAAAGTGCTAAATTACTAAATGTAAATGTAAATTATGACAAAAATGTAATATATATATATATAATAAAACTATTATAATAAATATTTTAAGTGCTATACACAATTTATATATATATATATATATATATATATATATATATATATATATATATTTTGTTATTTATATCAAGTGCTACTGTTTTGTTTTTGTTTTTAATCAGAAACAGCATTTAAAAATAATAATTCGAACTGAAATCTTAAATAGATAAAGTGTATGAAAACAAGCCTTCAAATGTATATTTTGGATTTTTTTTCTCTCCACTGGTTTGAAGAGGAAACCGAATCCCACATATTTTCCCAGCGGTCCCTAATGAAGGCCTTGGCAGAGCATCATCTCCCTCGGTCCACCTGCAGGCCCCCGGTGACCCCCGCCGGGGCCCAGGTGGCCCATCTGCGCCAGTTCTCCGGCTCGGTGTTGGCCGGCGACGATTCCGACCCACAAACCGTCTGACTAATTATATCACATTATCAGCCCCGTTGCTTTTTCCCTCCCCGGTTTCCGTTTCGCTGGAAAGGTCGCTCAAATCCCAGCCACCCGAATCGTAGAGTCTGCGTTAACCTCCGACCTCCGTCTGATGTGTGTGGCTCGGGACGCTCTCACACCCAGCCGCGGGCCCATTAACACGTCCCTGCTAAAACAGAAGCTGTTTTGACGGGACGAAATGACGGCTAAGCGCCGCTCGACAATGGGCCTCATTGTGTCGGGGCTCCCAGCTGACGTTTTCAGGAATATGAATGTCCCTCCATCCGTGCGAGTGGCGTTTTCAGCGGGGCGCTTCGGCCGAGAACTGAGATAATGAGAGGCCATTGACGAGAACAAGTCCGGCGGAATTACACGCTCCACATCGGCGAACGCTAATTAAGTCGTCAATGGCGATTCCCATTCGCGGCCACGCCGAGGCTTCCGCCGCATGAGGAATGTAATTAGTTTATGTTCACTGCTAAAGGTTAAAGGCTCTGAAAGGCCACGGCGAGTGGGTTTTTCTCCGGGCTTTTAGGCCAAACGTTGCTGTAATTGCTGGATGTTTGGAGCTGCAGGTGCGCGTTTGGACTCATTTGAGCTTTGGCAACGCCGGCTTAACGCTGACTGCGGAGATTGAGAGCGACAGGGCCTGTTTGTCTGAGAGCCTGAATGAGCGCTCAGTGTTTGCCTCATACCTGCTTTGTGCTTCTGTTCCTCCTGCTTTCTGTCGTGTGAGGGCTTGTGGATAAACCGGCGTTTCATGCAGATGTAGCTCAAATGACTTTTTCACAGTAAAAACAAGGAGCGCGATGGGTAACTGGTGCGGTAAGCTGCGGGGAAAAGATGTAAAAACTTCTGAATCTGGCAAAGTTTTTTTCTTTTTGTTACTTCGGTTAGGGAAGATGTTAAGTAGTACTAAGTGTTTTGACGCTTATTAAGTATTTACTGTAAAGCCAGGTGGTCGGGATTTATCTAGTTAGTTTCGGCAGTTAAGCCTTACATCTGCATCATTTTGCTGACCCCCAGAGCTAAAATATAGATAGATAGATAGATAGATAGATAGATAGATAGATAGATAATTCATTAATAAAATAAATGAATTGTAAAAAATGTATTGATCATTAAAAGCAAGTTGTTTCATATGATTGAGTACTATTATATTATATATATATATATATATATATATATATATATATATATGTATATATATGTGTATATATATGTATATGTGTATATATATGTATATATGTATGTGTATATATTTTTTGATTTTTTATTGTAATAAAATATTGTAATAAAATATTTTGAACAATATTTGTGTTATATAGACACTCATGTGGTATGATAAAAGCTTTAATGTACTGCGCTTAAATCAAATAAAAGCTTTTTATCTTACCATGTGTTTGCCGTGGAAGTATTTTATCTATTATTAATTATTTTATATGTATATGTATGTATGTGTGTGGGTGTGTGTATGCGCGTACTATTAATATATAAAAGTAAACATTTTCACAAAGCTATATATATATATATATATATATATATATATATATATATATATATATATGTATATATGTATATATGTATATATGTATATATATATATATATATATATATATGTGTGTATATATGTATATATATGGGTTTTTCATTTAGTTGTGTGACAAGCCTTTATACATATATATGAACACATGATTTTTATATTTTAATGTTCCAAATTAAAAAAAAGTGTCATTATAATATAATGAATTTTCTTACATCTCTGAAGTGATTGGTCACATGACATTGCCACCCGAAAAAGTACAGGAAAAACTAAAGAGTCCAGCAGTTTCAAAGGGTTTCTCGGTTTAATTTCTCAAAACAGATTTCTCTTTCCAGATACATTATAAGCCGATACTTTTAATCAAGACTGTTTACGGGGAAGGAGGCTCCTCTTCTCCAAACATACACTTCTGTAGGAAACAGCGTAACCCTCCCCTCGCGTGCATAATTCACACCTCCCTCCTAAAGTCTTCATTCACAGATCTGTCAACTGTAACACAATCTAATGCGGTTTGATGAGCAGAGCCACAATGGAAGACTAAGAGGAAATTGATTTAACAAGTCCACTCAAAGCCCAGAGCGGCCCAGCGACTAATAAATCTCAAAGGCCCCCGGAAGTGGCTAATCCCGCGACGCGCGCTAATTACCGCTCTCTCGCATCAAAGACAGACACGAAGCTTTGATTGGACGAGAAACCGCGGCCACGGCCCACATCAAGACATGTTACAGACACCTAGCGCCGGCGCTAGGCCGTGAAGCGGAAAGGAGGCCAGCGGCTAGCGTGCGCGACGACAAACACAGCACCGAACGTGGATCTGGAGTCTCGCTAACTTGCTACAATGCAAGCAAGAGCTACGCTAAATGCTAAATTCTGCGTTTTTGTGTATGCGCTTATCTGTTAGGCCTAAATTTAAGATTTATTTTGAAATGCATATAACTTTTGCATTACTTGGAAACTTAAAGGGGTCGTATGACGTGGCTAAAAAGTTAATTCGGTGTAATGCAGCATGTTTATGCGGTGTAGGGTTCAAAAACGCGTTATTTTCCACATAATATGTGTTGTTTCTCCTCAAAGCCCCACCTTCAGAACGGGTCGGTTTGCGCAAAAGCGAGGTGTGCTGTGATTGGCCGGATATCCACTGCGCTGCGATTGGCCGAAAACCTCAAGCGCGCGACGGGAATGCTAGCCCCTCACCGTAACGTGGCGCTATGGCACAAAAACTATAAAAAGCATTACAAATGGGGCGTTTTTTTTTTTTTGCATCCATTGGAGACGTAAGTACCGATTGCCGTGACGTTTTGGTGAGAAAAAGAAACAAAAGGAAAGGAAAAGTAGGGTAATAACTTCATTTAAAAAAAAAAAAAAAAAAAAATGGTGTAATCGCAAATATGTTTATAACAAAATGAAAACATTTATTTCTTACCTTAAAAAAAAGTAACTTTTTTGAGTGATGAATTGTTTTCGTATTTATCACCAGCAAAACCAGTTTACTTCAAAAACATACACTTTATATTGAAAATTAGTTAGCCATATTGTAACCAGTGTTGGTTGTAACTAGCTTTAATTTAATATAAAGTAAGGGATCACTCTATTTATTGTTACTCTATTTATACATACATATATATATATATATATATATATATATGTGTGTGTGTATATATATATATATATATATATATATATATATATATATATATACATATATATACACACATATATATATATATATTATAAAATAGTGGATTTAACATAAAAATCTAGGTTTAAATGCATGCTTTTATGGACCCCTCTCACTTTAAATAGTTAATAAGCACATTTATTATTGGCTCTTTATTATTACCTAAAAAGCATTTTATTAAAGTCTTTATTAATATTAATCTCTGCAAAATCTAAGCCCTTCATCCTCCAATACTTTACACTGCTTCACAGCTATATCACTAAGTAAAAATAAGCAGCAATTAGCAGCGAAAGCAATATTTAATATTGACCAGGTGTGACCAGAATAACTATAGTGATTTATTATTTATTTGAAATAATTAAAAGAACCGTTTCATTTGTGTCATAAAATGCCATATGACATAACATAACATAAAATGCAAATGCAAGCTTTTTTTCCCTGTGCGAAAAACCGACCCGTTTCTTTAAGGCGTACCGATTGCATAAATAATTGTCGTCATAATTAAGCGCATAAATCCCCCGAAAACCACCGAAGCGGAATTAACGGCCGGCCCGGACCACCTTAAAGCTTCACAGAGTTGATTCCAAAGTCACGCTCTTGTTTTTTTTAATGAACCACAATCTGTTAGCTGTGAGTTTTCTGGCATGGCTCTCCTGTGTCAATTAGACAGTTTTCGTGATCTGGCAGCGTCTGCGTCCACTCAATTAAACCTTTTTTTTTTTTGTTTTGTGGGATCTGCTTCGGTTTTGAGTGAATCGATTGCAGCTCTTTGGGACCCGGCGATGTGGAGAGAGCTCTGTATGATGTACACGAGACGGCGCTCTCTTTGTGTCCTCTGACGTTTGTGTTGGCATCGCTGAATGAATGTGGCTCTTTATGTCGCCGGTCCAGGTGCGGGGCCTTTCACACTTGAACTTCTCTACATCAGAGTCCCCCGATACTGTCCCCCCGTCCCTGTCTCTGCTTTGTGTTCATCTGTTCCTGCGCTCCGCCGGCATAATACAAAGTTGGTGGGAAAAAGAAAGGAAAGGAAGAGTAGGGTAATAACGGCGTTTAAAAAAACTAGTATAATCACAAATATAATGAACTGAATGGTTATAACGCTCAATTTAAACATTTTATTTATTCGTTATTTTAATTATTAAAAAATAAACACTAAATATTGTGTGTGTGTGTGTATATATATATATATATATATATATTTATATCTATAATTTTCTTTTTAATTATTATTTTTAAAGGTTTTTTTATGTTATATATATGTTATATATATATATGTTATTATATATATAGTTTATGGCATGAACAATTCCTTACTATTTTTGCAGACATTAAAATTTTTGTTGTCATTATTTTATTATTTTATGCCACAAATATTTTAATATTTTGTATAATTTGTTTTGTTATTTCAAATATATTTTTGTAATGCACATATATATATATATATATATATATATATATATATATATATATATAGGTTTTTTTTTTAATCTGTTGAAAAAAATAAACAAAACAAATATATACAATGAATATAACTTAATTATTAATTAATAATAATAATTAATTAAAAAAATTCTTATAAAATGTACTCTAATAATCTGTTTTATTTAACTTTAAAAAGTATGTTTATTTATAATTTATTTTTCTTTTTGCACGCTTTTTCTTTTTTTAGTTGAAGTAAATATCTAGCATCGCTGTAAAACCGTTACCTCTCGGTTTGGTTCAGTATTTGTCTTAGAGTTTTTCTTCAGGCGGACTCGAAAGCAATTACAGCGCCGCTTGTTTTCCGAGGCAGCCCGGCATCTCCATGCAGTAGTATTAAAACTTTAGACAAACAAACCATGAGACGCTCGAGGAGCTCTTGTTTGCCTCTCTAATGGGTCCGCTTTTTTCAGCAGGAGAGCGAAGTGTGATTCGCTCGCAGCTTCCATGACTTTTGCTTTGTATTTGGACACATGGAAGCACTTCCAGGCGAGGAGAAGCACGAGAAAGTGAAGTGTTTTCTGTCAGTGTGTGTAAATGGGGAAGCCGGACTGTTGTGTTTCGTACGGCGTTCGTTGATGGGATGCTTTGACCTTGTTAACTGTTCCATGAAATGCGTCTTTGGAAGCTCGTAAAGCTCCTCCAACAGGAAAACCACTGTTAGACAACAGGACGGTCTTTGTGTGTAAAATGGCAACGCTAGAGTCCATAATCTCTCTTTTCATGTGAATCCTCAGCTGTGAGCAAACAAAGCTTGCTTGAAGATGGAGAAGACGTGAAGTCGACGCGTCCGTGACGTGATTGGCTGAAAGTCAGCGTGACTTCCTGTTCATCTGTGAGTGAGTGAAGAGAGTACATCCATCACTAGCTTTAAAAAATACTTCATTTTTGGAGAAATTACTACTTTTATTCAGCAAGGGTGCATTAAATTGACAGTAAAAAAATAAAATAAATATATACATATATATATATATATATATATATATATATATATATTTTATTTTATTATTTATTTATTTATTTCAGCTGTGTTTTCAAACATTCCATTAATTTTTAATGATTGCAAAAATGTTTTGATTAAATTTGATATTATTTAATAAAGACTAATCTAAACAAAAATGAGAAATGTTGCCTTGGCGGCTGCCTGAAATGAACTAAAATTAATAATAAATAAATAATTTATAGAATAATTTCGCTGCATCGGTTGCAGAGACTGTGATGATTACATTTCTTTCTGATTTTATTTATTCATTTAATAACATTTATAACGCGATATATTGTGTTTTATTGCCTTTACGCTTGCGAAATCGTGTTTTAAAGCAATGCATTTCAAACCAAGCGTCGTTCTTAAACGAGAAGTCAAACGCAGCCTGCTTTAAAACGCAAAGCGACCAACGAGAAGAGCACCCAGATATGGAGATGCACGCGGTCCAGTCCGGTGAGGTTTGGCTTTCACCGCCGTGCGCTCCAAAGACACAATAAAAGAGTCTGAACTGCGCGGTAATAGATGTCACATGTGCGTTGCGCCGAAGATGGTGAACTGTTAGTAAACCACACGAGCGCTCCAGCGGATCCAGCTGCTCCAGCCAGTGAGCAATTCTCAAAGTCATTTATTAGCGCATGTGGGATTCATTATCAAGGAATTTGTTAAATGCAATTGGAAACCGGTAGCAGTTGAAGAGGCGAATGCGGCGGGGTCCACCGCTGTTCCTCTAGTTTACATCACCCGCTCGGTGTGTTTTGGCTCCCATGTGTGTTCTCCTGACCTTTGTTGGCGTAACGCGTCGCGATGCTCCGGGCTGAATGCGTGTGATGTGGCTTTGGCTTCTGCGTTCACTCAGCCTTGTGTTGTTGTGAACCTGTTTGTTATTCTTTCTTCTGTGGAGCACAAACGGAGAACGAACACACGGGATGCGTGCAGTTATCCTCTGAAAACAGCAGAAAAGTGTTGCGATGTGATGCATCTCGTGCTGTTTATTTAGCAGCTCAGCTGCGCTCCATAGTCACTGAGGAAAAAGTGTACAGTGAGATGTGAACTACCCCATTAAAATCTTTTTAGAATATTTCCACTCAGTAAAAATATAATTATTATGTATTTTTTCCTTAGATGTGATGGCTGTATATTATTCATATTTATTCCTATTTTTTTATTTTTAGTAATTTTGTTACATGCTTTTGTCATTTTGTGTGTGTGTGTGTATATGATATGTATATGTATATATATATATATATATATATATATATATATATATATATATATATATATATATATATGTATATATATATATATATATATATATAATTATTATGATTATATTTTTTCTTTGTAATTTAAGAAAAAAACCTTTGTGGGCTGTGGGAAAATTTTAATTAATTAATTAAAAATAAAAATTCATTATTTTTTTACTTTTAAGTTAACTAACCCTTTAAAATGTTTTGCAGAGTCCATATTTCATTAGTTTATTTTTATATTTAGTATTTTAATTTAATAATACGTCTTTATACTACTTATTTTATTTCTTAATATATTTAAGTTTATTTAATATATTTAATATAAGTTCTTAAAGTTTTTCATAATTTTTTTATTTTAACAGATTATTTTCACTCACTGATTGTCTCCACGGTTATCATAAATACACAATATATATATATATATATATATATATATATATATATATATATATATATATATATATATATATATATATATTCTCCTCCTGAGAAGCCTGGAAATGTGACAAAATATCCATCAACTAAAATGTGTTTAATAGGTTGTGTTTTTATCAATGATAACGACACCGATGAACATCATTACAAATAACTTGGGTCCCATTTAAATTGAATTGAAGTTTTTCCTCCCCGGTCACATTAGAGAGCGCGGCTGTAGTGCAGGCCGAGCGGTTCCTCAGGAGGGCTGGCGGAGGACGCTGTTTGTTTGGCAGCAGGTCCAGGTCTGTGGAATCAGACGCAGCTCCACACCTGTGTTGTAAATGTTCAGCTTTACGTAACACAGAGCAGTCACGCTGTTGATGTAAGGATGTGGCGCTTTGAAGAGCTGCAGGTGCACGTCTGCTGTCATTTCTCACACGGTTTAACGGCCATACACACACACACACACACACACACACACACACACACACTTGCTCTGATTCACTCACACAGCACAGGTTATACATACATTATATATATATATATATATATATATATATATATATATATATATATATATATATATATGTATGTATGTATGTATGTATGTATGTATATAATGTATATATGTATACGTATGTATATATGTATATATAATGTATATATGTATGTATGTATATATATATATATATATATATATATATATATATATATATATACACATATGTATATATACGTATATGTGTGTGTGTATATATGTGTGTGTGTGTGTGTGTGTGTATATATATATATACATATATACATGCAGTATATATATATCAGAATTTAGACTGTATTTACATTCCTAATAATATTAATTATGTGCATTTAATACATTTAAGTATAAATGTCACATAATGTCATATCTTTTATATTATTATTTCTTCCATCGCAGACAATGAATAAAAGTAGCTTAGACTCATAATTTCTTACGCAGTATCAGTTCACTTCATTCGAGAGAAAAATATTGTTTCTTTTCTCAATCTCTTGTAGCTGATCTCATCAACATTTTCACCTCCCAATCAATCCCTGACGGCTAAAATCACATCCCAGCTAGCTTTTTTCCCCCCCGTTGAATATCTTATTTCACCCCTGAGCCATAAAATTTTTCTTTGCATTTTTTTTTTTCCAGTTTATGAACATAGCACGATGGAGATGGCTCTGTGAAATAAATCTCAATTTCAGAGTGCCAAGAAACGGAAAAAAATGTTCGACGTTTTATAGTCACGGCGATGTTTCGTTGCGTTCTTGAAATCGAACCCTGCCTGTCTAAATATTTTCGTACCTCTCGTCCTGGTGCGAAGCCAGAGACGCCCAGCTGTGCAGTTTACGTTTATTTGTGTGCTGCGGCTGATGCTCTCTTCCTCTGGGTTTGTTTATGCGCAATATTGCCTGAGAGCCAATGTCCACACACGTCTCAGTTTTTCCTAGCGAACGGTCCCACCCGAATTTGTTTGTTGTTGTAGATACACGTTGCGTGTGTGTTTTCCTTTAGCGCAACAGCTCTTCTGCCAAAGTCCAACTCGGGTAATGAGCCAAGGAAAGCCAATGGGGCCAAAACTGGAACGTGTCGTGAATATGCAAATGTGGTCTAATGGAGGAATTTCATTGGTTGCTTTGCATGCTGTAACGTAAAATCTGACTAATTTTATGCATTCTGTTTGATTTTGGCCCCGTCTGCCTTCCGGCTGAACTCTATATAAAAGTGAGTGTGTAGGTCATAACAAACCATTACGCCATACACACCGGCTTTATCTGCCCCGCATCACTTCCTGTTGACACTCGTCCAAACCACTGTCACATCACATCACATATAATAGCTTGTTAAGTGAATATACTTCCTCATAGGGCAAAACCACAAAACAAATGCCAGATTAGTGTGTCATATCAATTAAGTGTGGGAGAAGCCTTTTGAACAAGCAGCGAGATAAATGAGCTCTGTGTGAGTGTGTGTGTGTGTGTGTGTGTGTGTGTGTGTGTGTGTGTGTGTGTGTGTGTGTGTGTGTGTGTACCCATTTTGATTTATTGTGTTTGCTAAGCCAAGCATCACAATCACTATTACTCATATTTAGGATTAGTGCAAAGAATCGTGCTATTAATTTTCTAAGCAATTGACTTTTAATGGTTTGTTTTTATAAATCCAATAGGCTTTTACTGAAGGAGAGACAAGAGCTGTATCAAAAGCTGTGCAAAGAGGCTTTAGGGTGTGCAACTCTTTTTACTTGACGACGTGCAACGTGCTATAAATCGTTCAAAGCACCTGAGAAACTAGATAGAAACGTCCTGGCAGACACCCGCGTGGCGTGCTGTTATTGTGGCAGGTTGCAACCAACATGTTAGAAATTCTGAAAAAAACCGAATGGCATCTGTCCACGATACCCTAACAACCACATAGCAACACCATGACATTTAGTTGTTTTTTGCATGAACAAGCATGCGTTGGTAGCCTCTCAGAACTCCGCTGCAAGCACTCTGGGTACTTAAGCAACTGTATAGAAACACCCTGGCAACCGACCTCCGTGCCCTAGCAACCACATGACAACAGACTGCGTATCCACATGTTGAATACCATAGCAACACCTTGGCAACCACCCATAGTACCTTAGCGACCCCAAAGCTATGGTAAGGCAACCACCTTTAACACCTTGTCATGTTTTGGATGAACAAACACGTATTGTTAGCCTCTCAGACCTTCTTAGCAACCGCATAGCAACACCCTGGCAACCACACAGTACCCTAGCAACACCACGGCATACTCATGTAACACCTTGTCACATTTTGCATGAACAAGCATGAAGTGTTAGCCTCTCAGAACTCCCTAGCAACTGCCGAACACCTTAGTAACACCTTGGTAATCACCCACAGCACACAGGGATCAGGATCACCTTAAACACATATGATATCACATGTTGGAGGACTGTAGCTGTGTTTTTGTTTTCTATGCCACGTTTAATTGGTCGTGACCATAAATCAGAACGATATTCAAGACAGTTCAACTTCTTTTCGTTGCAGAGAATGTTTCTTATATCAATCATGCCGAGTCCAGCAGAAATGTTCATATGATTTAAATGGACTCATTGTGTTCCAGTCCCAGACTCTCAGAGGGATCACAGTAAAGCATTTCTTTATGAGACACTTTAATGCCTTTAAAAAAAAAACTTTTTTTGAGTATGACTGCCATTATGAGTAAGCCCTGTAAAATATTTCAGCTAATTAAAGCAGTGCATCAACATGCTTGTTTAATAAATTCATTCTTTTCTGAACTTTGAACTGCACGAACACATTCCACCTGCATTATGGGCAGATGCTCAGCAAACGACAGACAGAGCAGATCTGCCAAACTCAGACAGACTGGCCACGTCCAGAATGAATATGAGCTCACTTACTGCACAGTATAACCCACAGAGCAAAAAAAAATAAATTGTATTATATTTTAAAATATATATATTTTCACTCTTTATGCTGTATTTCAACCCAAGGAAAAAGGGTATATATATATATATATATATATATATATATATATATATATATATATATATATATATATATATATATATATATATATATATATGTATGTATATATATATATGTATGTGTGTGTATATATATATATATATATATATATTTTTTTTTTTTTTTTTTTTTTTTTGTCAAATGCATTGCTTTAAGTTATTCAGTATGCTGTGTTAATCTTAGCAAGTGTTAAAGTTTCTCCATTTCTCTTTATCATTTCTGCTCTGAATCAGCTGTTGTTTTGGTGATTTTCAGTGGATCCACAAAGTCAGTTCTCCTCAAGTTCACACAGGTGTCCTAGCAGAGGAACCAGGTGTTGTTCGTCAACGATACTCGTCTTCTTTTTTAAAACTAGAGCCATTGTTTTAGCATTTCAGAATGCATAAACATCTTTTCATCAAATGTTTGGCTCGACGTCCCGTGGCTTAAGTATGCAAATAGTAAGGCGAGTACGGTAGAGTGCTATTCCGAACACGGCCAGACCCACGAAACGCGACTTTTATATTTCTGAACATCTGCACATCTGCTGGTAAATGGGAAGAAAACAGGAATGCAAATCACAGCCGAACATCTGCTGACCAAAGGCCACATCCGAGCCCAAGAAGAATAAATAGTGTTGGCCGTAATCATCAACAGATATTGATTTTAGATGGATATCGAACAGACGCAGCTGCGTCAGGCGGAGAGCGCGAGACCACATACAACGCTCTCGCTTTCATGTCTTATGGATTCATGCGCTAAACGTCCGTGAATTGACAAACAAAACAGAAAGATCTGTGGGAAATGTTTCGTAAAACAACAGGCCCAGATGTTGGACTCGGACTCGTGGTAGTAAAACACCACAATGACTGAAAAAAAGAAGAATTCAAGGTTCCACAATTTTGATGTCAACAGATGTGCGCTCTTTCCTCCTTCCCTCCTCTCTCTCCCTTTCTCTGGTTTGAGCGTTCCTCTTGTTCTGAAACTAAATTTACTCGAACCGAACCCCCTCCCTCGGCCGTGGCCTGCTGCAGCGTTGCACATGAAGTTGTTATTAATTGGACGCAGCTGCGAGCTCCATATCTGAAAACACGTACTGTCACCAGGCCTGTGCAAAAATAAATGGATAATTTGGGGCAATTGTCACTGAGTGTTAAAGAGACATGGAGTGTTTTCAAAACTGCTCTCCCCGCAATCATATTTCTTCACCTGGTACGACTTAAACGCTCGTTTGAAAAACCCGCACATTCTTACACGTAGAGAACAAAAACAAAGAAATGAAGAGTTTCTGTCTGATGCACCAAAAACGCGAGCTGTCTTCGGGATATCGTGCTACTCGTACCGTTTCAGCTGTAGGTCCAGCGTTGCAATACTGCGTCCGCTCGACCTTCCATTTTTATCAACCCTAAGTGCGACGTGCAACGCAATGAGATCATGTGGCAACAGCGTGGCGTGAAAAGAAATATGTTCTAAGAACGTTCGGGTAACGTTTCAATTACGTTATGAAAACGATGTTCAAAATGTCCACGTTTTGCAACAAATGCGAACATTCCGAAACGAATACGTTTAAACGACATCGCAACTAAAACATTTCAGAAATGAAACGTTCACGAAAACGCATTTCATTAAATTAGGACAATTTTATTTAAAAAAAATTTTTTTCTTGCGAACGAATGAATGTCGAACATGCAAACATTATGGGAATGTCATTTATGAATGTTTTCGGAACAGTTTAAAACGAGTTGTAGCGTAAAAAAGTCTCAAAACGAGAAAATAAAAAATGAAAAATGCACAAACGACATTTTTGCAATAACGTTTCGAGAACATTATTAAAGACCAGATAACTCCCCAACTCAACAAATAGATATTCTGAGGACTTTTTGCTGACGTTTCATTAAATTATGAAAACGACATTTAGGAATGTTTTCTGACTGTTCAAAAAAGTCCAAAGCGGTATCGAATAGGAGAATAGAATGATAGGGATGTAATGCGGTCTCTGTAATCAAATCGACGATAATCGCTAGAAATTAAGTGCCTCTATTCCATGAATGATGTATAAATAATAAATGCTTTGTGCTAATGCTAAGGCAACTCTCTGCTCTACTAACATTATGGAAGGACATTTTGACAAAATATTCCTTGTTAGCTGTTATTCTGTTTTCATCACATTTGCGTTTATGCATATTGTAGATGCTTTGCTCCACTTGCGTTGCATTCAAGGTACTTCAGTTCGTGCACTCCCTGGGAATCGAACCCACAACCATCTTTTTTCCATTTTTTTTTTTTAGCTACAATATTGCGTAATGCACAGTCGCACATAGTATTTCTTCTGAACATAGCCAGACCGGGCGAAACGCGTAGGAAGCCTTCAGAAGCAGAGCCGCCCCCAAACGTATGAAATCACAGCATGCACGGTTTGTTTTTCTTATTCCCCTTCTCCTTTCTCCTCGTTGATGCCCTACGTGTCGAGACCGCGTTGACGGCCGTGCGTTAGTGTCAGTCCAAAGTTGTTTTAGTGACCCTGAGTGTTAGTTTGAGATCAGTTCTGGTGGGTTAACAATCATGCCTGATCCCCGGGCAGATGACTACTGTGGGAAGTATGATGGAGTAATTACTTGCACATTGATATGGTTTTCCAGGCCATTACATTCTGTGCCACAGGAAGGAACTGCCTTGTTCTGTTTGCCGTATCGCCCATGCCAGATCTTTTAACTCGGCTGATTTTCCATCAACAGTTGGGCTTGAAAGAGCAATAAAAGAGTTAATCAGATGCATTTGTTGACATTTAATGAGGGTATAACTCCACGATCTGCACGTCAGGTTTGTTTCTCTTGTGTTTAATGCGGATTTGTTTAATCCCACACCGCAGCATTAATTCGGAGCGCATTAATCGCATCCTGTTAAGACGTTTTCGGTACAATGAGGAAAAGATGTTTGTCTTGATGCAGAACAGTTGTTTTAAATCATAATGTGCTTGTCTTTACAGGGGAAACCCAATAATCAGACAGACGTTTTCTTTTTTTTCACAGATGAGAAGCTAAACATTGCCCTCTCCTGGATATATGACTGGAATCTGGCGCTTGATGAGCCTCTCGGTAAGGAACAGATCTTTTGGCTCTGTGTAGGTGGCGTTTAAGACATCCTTTGAGGGAAGCGTGTTCTGAAAGATAGGCAGCATAGCTGTACGGTCTTCTACGATATTTTCATTTGTACAGGGCTGGGTAGTATCTGATTACATGCCATTTGGATTACGTAATCAGATTTAAAAAATGAAGTACTTGTAATTAGGGTATATTACATTTGAAAATACTCACAGTCAGTCTACAGTTATGCTATGGATTACGTATTATTGCATTGAAACGAAATACATTTCAAAATCACAGTAAAAGTGTAAAGTATGTGCTGTATAGTTTTATACATATTAGACTCTTTAGACTCATTTTAGGTGCATTGCCTATAACTGTTCAAGATCGTCATAGCAAACACCTAGCAATGCCCAGAGAATGCACAGAACACCCTATCATCATTGAGGCGGGTTCTGCATGGGCAGGCATGCCCTGGTAACTACCCAGAACACCCTGGCAACTGCATAGCATCACCCTAGCAACCACATGGCAACACCTTAAGAGCATATGGAATGCCATAGCATCATGGTGGTGAGTTTTGCATGGCAAAACCTGGTAGCTACCTAGAACACCCTAGCAACCCCATAGCAGCACCTATGAACATATAGAACACCATAGCAACTGCATAGTGACACCCCAATGTGTCACTAACAAGCCAGAACAGTCTGGCAACCACATAGCAACAGCCTAAGAATGCATAGAAAACCATAGAAACCACATAGCAACCCTATAGGAACAAATAAAATGTCATAGCAAC
This sequence comes from Puntigrus tetrazona, assembly GCF_018831695.1. NCBI lineage: Eukaryota > Metazoa > Chordata > Actinopteri > Cypriniformes > Cyprinidae > Puntigrus > Puntigrus tetrazona. The sequence continues at coordinate 230,982 of NW_025048156.1, forward strand.
TACGTAGAAACACCCTAACAGGGAGGCAAGTTTTTTCATGAACAAATATGCTTTGGTAACTACCCAGAACACCAAAAAACCATAGCAACCACATAGCAACAAGTTAAGAATGCATAAAAAAGAAATAGAAAACCATAACAACCACCTAAGAATGCATTGAAAACCATAGCAACACCCTAGCATCATAGTGGTGAGTTCACTGAATGGACTAACACACCATGGTAACTTCCAAAAACACCCTAGCAACTATATAGAAGCACCCTGAATGCACAGAAAACTATCATCCACACAGCAACACCTTAAAAATGCATGGAACACCAACGCAACCAAATAGCATGGTGATGAGTTTTGCATTGACAAACACTCCCTAGAAACTAGGCAATGCGTAGAATACATAGAACACCACTGTAACTAGGGCAACGCCCTAAGAACACGTAGAACGCCATAGAATCATGTCGGTGAGTTGTGCAAAGACAAGCACTTCCTGGAACACCTTAATATCTGCATAGCAACACCTTGGCAACCATTTACAGGCAACCACCGCTTATGCACAAATATGCTTTGGTAACTACCCAGATCACCAGAAAACCCTAAGGTTGTTACATAGCTGCATAGCAACACTCTAAGAATGCATAGAAAACCATAGCAACACCCTAAGAATGCATAGGACACCATAGAATGTCGGTGAGTTTACACAGACAAGCACTGGAACATCCTAACAACTGCATAGCAACACCTTGGCAACCACCCCTCTAGTGAGTTACGCTCTCAGCATTTGCTACAGTCACTTTATCCACGATTTACGTCCTCTTGTAGCAAAGAGGAATGAAATCGTATGTGAAAACTCGTGAGAAATAAGCAATCTCTTATTGTGTCCTCAGAGAAGCGCCGGGCTGCGGTCCAGGAGCGCGAGTCTCTGTCTAGACACACAGGTGCAGATCTCTGCTGCGTCACAGCGAGCACCGCTCCGGCGGGACACACCCTGTCCCACACTGACTTCAGCGAGAACAAACCCAAGCTGAAGCTGCGGCCAGAAACAGACTCGGGTGCCTGCCAGATCACGGCTCACACTACAGCTGAGGCCTTATGATTGGGAAGTTTGGGTTTGTTCAGATTCATAACCGGTAAAGTGATCATTTGCTGCTGCTACATATTAAATGAAAACATTTAGTCTTTGTACATCATCTAATTGAAACTTATATTTTGTTTCTGTAGTTAAATATTTTAAAGAAAACGTATTTGAGTTGATATTACTTGATTTATTCATCACGCGATGTTATTTTAGAATTATTCATTTATCAATATAGTGCATTTTTAAATTTGTGTTTATTTTTGTATTTTCATTATAGTTTTAGCAATTGTACGTGCATTTGTCATTTTAAAAAAAATAAATATTTCGATTTTCAGTTTGTTTCAGTTTTACATTTAGTGATTTTAGTACTACGAAAACCCCATTTTAAGGTACATTGATTTAAATGTTGAGCTTTATTTTTATTACTACAGTATTTTATCTAATTTACTTTTAATATTTAGTGTTATATTATTTCATTGAATTTATTTGTATTTTATTTTGATGTTTTATAATATTTTACATTTAATATTTATATTTTATTTAACCTTTATTTACATTTCAAATATATAAATAAAAGTGACCGTTGAATTTTTCTTAAAATGATTTTAATATTCTGCATTTTTATATTATTTTAATATTTTACGTTTCATCCACTGTTTATATTCTGTTTAAGATTTATTTACATTTTAAAACAAACGGTCATGGATAATTAATAAAAGTTAATAAAATGATAAAAAAAAAAATGACAATTTTAATATTTTAAAGTTATTATTTTTAATTAATATTTTTATTATGTTATATTTTAATATTGCGTAGTATCTTACATTTAATCTTTATTTCATATTGAATTCATTTTTTTAAATTACAAATATATAATAATAGTTTTAGTTATTAATAAAAACACTTAGACGTAGGATCAAGCTGTTATGAAACGCATTATCTCGTGCTTTGGCTGTATGATGCACATTTTTACATATGCAGTAATTCGTCTAGATGCTCTATTCCCACAGTACTGTTGCAAAAATAGCAGTATACTGTAGTACGCCGTTCTGAGTACGTGCACGCAGGAGACCGTTCCTTCTCTCCCTCGACGAGCCACTTTTGTTTTCTTCACTTTGGTTTGTGTGTTTGAACAAGTGCCCTCCTCTGGTCAGACAAAAGCGCCTTGTTAAGCAAAACCTCTGCTAACTTTTATGGGTGATGCGGTCTCGGTGCTATTTGCAAACGCTCAAACAAATTAGAATAACAGCTGTGTGATGCGGGCGCTTCTCGCTCAGATTCTTCATGGCCACACAGTGTTTCGAAATGATATCCTTCAGTGCAGCTCTTTTCCTGCGGCCTGCAGGCGAGGTTATATTGAGATAACTGGCGACCTGCTGCGTCAGCAACGGAGATACGACGGTGTTTTTCACTGAATCGAACAGTCCCGCTTTCTTTCGCTGTATAATCCACTGAACAGAAGCATGCGAGATGCTAAAGGACTTAATTATGAGTTATGGAAGGCTGAGATGCAACACTTTCCATTTTTTATCATATGTATTTATTTTTGCCTCATGCATTAAACAGCTCCCAAACGATTCCTTTAGCGATTCTTTTTTCCAAACTCCTCCGTCGATTTCTCGTGAGTTTTTAACGCTCCAAAAGCAGCACCTAGTGGTGAGGAACGAATATGCATTTTCATTCAGACCAACAAGAAATCATTTTGAAGTCAACATGAAACGACTCGGGACTCGTTTTAAAAACGACTCGTTTCAGTGATTCGGAGTCGACTCTTTCTTTTGAGAGACACTTTTCGGGAGGTTTTCATTCACTTAGAGCTGCATGAAAGATCGTTTTCAAAAATCCATAATAGAGGCACAAAATGAATCAAAATGAAGTGAATTTAAGCCTAAAACAAAGATTTCTGCCAATGGGGTCAGAAAGACAAACTCAATTCAAGGAGTAAGAAAATGTGATCATATTTGGTCTTGTTTAAAGCAAAAACTGCTATATATTTTGTATAAAACAAAAGGTTTTACTTCTCAAGTTATTTAAGAATGTTTCGACGTTTGCATTGAAAAACGAGTCAAAAATACTGTGGATGAAATTCATTTATTGCAGATTTCAGCATGCACTGAAGACGCATTAAATGTGTAAAAATCATTGAATTGAATGCAAAAATGCATGCATTCGATAAAAAGCTGCAAAGCAAGAGATGGCATCATTTGCACGCACGTGCAATTAATTCTAAATGATTCATCTCATGCAAAAACATCATTTTTATCGGCTGCGTATCTAGGTTGCACGCAAACAATGCAAAAGCTCTCGTAAAGGGTTAGGTGTTGTTTGATTTCAGCAGGAGCTCACTTCCTCTTTCTGGCCCAGGCGCTTCAAACAAAGTGTTAGGTGCTAATGAACAGACCCCGACAAAGTTTGTTTTCCTGCGGGGAGTCGATGCATATAATGGCTTCATTCAGGTCCTGTGGTTCTGCCATGGAAAGAGCTAGTAAAGAAATCCCATGCCTTGTGCGTGACCTTTCTGAACCTCTCACAAACCTGTTTGCCTTTCGGGCCCCGTGGAGGGAGAATGCATATTCATGAGAAACTGACCGCGGTGAAATGTTTACAGCGCTGGAAGCACGGGGAGAAACCCAAAGGACAAGTGCAATGCAGGGAAATCTTTTTTGTGTGTTTTTTCCGTAAAGCGTGAAGTAACGATTCACAGTTGATTCATTTAGTGTGAATATATTACCAGTGCTCTGGCGTTAATTAAACGGCTAGCTCACTCAAAATTCACATTTTTAGTACCATGTGCATCAAACTGCTGTGAAAAGACAATGGGCAAGCAATGATAAAATGTTAATGTTATATACTTTTATGGTCATTAATGAAAATGTAATAATAATTTAATAATGACACTAATTATGAAACAAAAAAAGTATATATATATTTATTATTTTATTTATATATATATATATATATATATATATATATATATATATATATAATATTTATAATGTTTTTTTATATTATATATATATACAGTTTAGATTTTCTGTTTTACAATTCAGACTTTTCTTATCAGGATTGCAGTTTGAAATTCTAATTTAAAATTTAATATCTAAATATTTATTCTTTTATTTAGTCCTGTTGCAGAAATGAGCTTCCTTATGTTTTTATTCTAGTAATTTTGTTTTTTTCATCAGTTTTTTTTTTTTTTTTTTTTTTACGTTTATGTATGTTTGTTTGTTTGCTTTGTTTTAATACAGTTATGGAAAAAGAAATGGATATTATATTTATATATATATATATATAATTATTATATTATGATAACAAGTAAATGTAGTTAATATTACTCGGTGCTTAAATGTATTGTTGCACTGTAACAAGGACACCTTAAAATAATGTAAATAATAAGTTTTAATTTTTTAGCATAATAACCCCGGTTCATGTTTGGGTGTAATATGCCTTTAAACATCCTCTTCGTTTTGTTCCCAGTGTCCGGACAGAGAAGAAAACTGGAAGAGTCACAAAACTGGTTTGGGTTACTAAACATTGCCTGCTTCCAGTAAACAGGAAGGATTACTGCTGTCAGGCACGGTACGTCTCTACAAACCACATGCTTTTGATGCATTTATTCAAACTTTTACACGAATGACTTACACAAATGTTTTATTCATGATGCTAAATCTGTCGTGCCCAAATCCTCTGGGCTCATTTGAATTACACAAGTCGGTCCAGTCACTGGCACACATAAAATCTCCCAGCATGCAACAGTTTTGCTCGTTAGATCCTTGAAATGAGTTCAGATCTTCTCAGAAGGGATCTGTTTACTTCCTTCAGTGAGCGACAGCCTGCCAGAAGACAGCATACGGAAAAAGTCATATCAAATACAGAAGCATCCTGTTAATTAATCTGCATTTATGTAACATTTTATATGAAAATATTTTGTTAACACTTTACAGTAAGATGTAATTTGTTAACATTAGTAACACAACTTGTGTGATTAATAAATGCTGTAAAAGCATCGTTTATTTTTATTTCATGTTCACTAATGTTGTTAACCAATGTTAACTAATGAACCTTACTATAAAGTTTTACCAGTCTTTTTAAATGTATAGTTCAATATAGTTTCTCCTCATTGCAGTTCTTTTTTGTTATGAAATAAATACTTTTGTTTTTCTTCTAACTCAGATAACTAACATTTATTTTATTTTATATTATTATTTTTTTAATTGTATTTTATTTTTATTTAATTTTATTTTGAATTAAATTAAATTAAATTCGATTACATTTTTAATTTAATTTAATTTAATTTAATTTAGTTTTTTTCTCTACGCTCTAGTGTGCTCTTAATATTTAGTATTTAAAAACATGCGTGTTTATTTTTTTATTTGTATGTATTTTGGGACTGTTTCTAATTTCATTCATTATTAATCTGACTAATTATTTCGTAAATAAATACCTTTTCTTCAATCAAAATATTAACAGATATTTTAATTTGATTTGATTCGTTTTTTTCTTGTTATTTTCGAGCTGCCTGTCACCTGTCAGCGCCAGTGCAAGGTGGAGCTCCTCGCGCAGGATTTGGAGAACATCGCTGACTCCCTTGTCGCCCTGAAGACAGAAAGTTCGATGTCCGGTTAGACATTAAGACACGCGCGTGCAGTAATTCCTTACATACTGTGTCTCACCTCACAGGCGAGCGCCCACAGGACGGGTCTGCCTACAAACACCGCCTTTGCTCCCAGAGCCAGAGCCTTCAGCACATCCGTGCCTTTACGAACACCTCCGTCCATGAACACATCCACCTTTCCTTCTACAGCCTCCACCACCTCAGGAAGAGCGTCAATCTGCACGGACATGCTCCATCACGTTACCGTAGGCCATTACTCACTAGCTATTTAAGATATTAAAGGTGTCTCTCCGGCTCACCAATTCCGCGTTTATTGATCAAAAACACAGTAAAAACGGTGAAATATTATTATGATTTAAACTAACCGTTTTCTGTATGATTGGATTTTAAAATGTAATTTATTTACGTGACGCGCAGCTGAATTTTCGGTCTTCAGCGTCATGAATTATCCTTCAAACATGTGGGGCAAGCATGCATTAAATTGATTAAAAGCGGCTGTAAATACATGCATAATCTTACAAAAGATTTCGGATTGAAATTAATGCCGTTTTGGACTTTTTATTCATCAACGAATCTGTTTTTCTGATTAAATTCAGACGTGTTTCTTGAGCAGCAATCAGCATGTTAGAATGCTTTCAGAAGATGATGCTGAAAATCATCAATTGAAATATATTCACGCGAGGTACAGATATTTGGCGATGCTGTTTTCACATGCATTTTTGTATTTTCGGTATCAAAACTTTGTCTTACGTTTCTGTACCGAAACCGGTCATCACAGAAACTTCTAGAAGGATGGAGTTTCGATAAATCACCATCAGCACTAATTATAGATCATAACATAAAAGGCAAGTGTCGGAAGACCTGGAGCAGATACAGCATCTCTATATCGAGAACGCTCTTCTTCAGTTTTGGAGACCGCTCTGCGCTCATAAAGCCTGAGGTTGCATCCAAACCTTTGTTTGGCGTCCACTTGGGTCAACCCGAGACCGTATTTCACACTATCAAAGATGCAATTTGCACGCCGCAGAGGATAGTTCGCAAAGAGGACCTGTGGGTTGGAGGTCTCTGGAGAACAATAATGCCTCGTTTCTTCAACAGACACTTACGGTGGCTGGAACTCCATCAAGCTGTCTTGCTCCGTGGTTCGACACAAGTATTCCATCCACCCCATACTTCAGCGCTTCTTTGGCATCTTCAGCTAAAACGGCGAGATTCACCATGAGCAGAACATTAATTACTGCGGTTCTCCTCGAGCAGTTTGGCCTTTTCTTCTGCGCTGAGGAAACTAGGTTACATTGCAATTATGGCGTGCAGAGCTGTCTTTATCTGGATTTGAACGAAGAGTTCATGCAAAAATGACAATTTGCTGAAAATGTGCTCAGCCCCAGGCCGTCCAAGATGTAGACGAGTTCGTTTCTTCATCGGATTTGGAGAGCCCAGCAATAAATCCTCTGGGGGTGAATGGGTGCCGTCAGGATGAGAGTCCAAACGGCTGATGAAAGCACGTCTTGAGAAGACGAAAGCTGTGTGTTTGTAAGAAACCAATCCATCATGAGTCGGTAAACCAAAATAATCCAGTGAGAAAGTCCTTCTCAGCCACGTATGAAGAATATGTATTTGTTTCAGTTTTTGTCCTCTCCAGATGTTTACTGCTGGACTGGAGTGATGAGGATTATTGTGATGTTTTAATCAGACTCTCATTCTGACGGCACCCATTCACGTCCATTGCTGCAATGCTAAAGTTCTTCCAAAATGATAAAGAAACCAACTCGTGCACATCTTGGATGGCCTGAGGGTGAACCGTAAGCACTTTTTCATTTTATATTCCCTTAACTTTTACTCCAAGCAGTTTTGTTGCAATTGCATTTAGGAAACTCGCTCAGAAAAGCACGGGAAAGCAACTTCAGAAAAGGAGAAAAATTCGTTTTTCGGTTTCTCCTAGTCTGTTTCTGTTCGGAAAAACCCCCGAAAATGATTAAACGGCGTTTTCCTTTCAGCCGAGGCCAACAGGAAAGGATGCACTTTTCAAAGAAAATTATGTTCCACACATGAGCTAAAATAACTAATGGCGTTCCCCCATTGCTTTCCCCCCTCGACATACATTTCTGAGTTTGTCGTTTAAATCGTTTAGCCTGCGCTGAAATGAAAAGACTGTGTGTGTGTGTGTGTGTGTGTGTGTGTGTGTGTGTGTGTGTGTGTTTGCTCTTTTATTTACAGAATGTGCCGTTTCCAGAGCCAAAGAGAAGATAAAAGTTTATCTGAAGACACAATAACAGCAGTAAAGCTTCTAGACGTTTCTGAGATAACCTCAGCGCTCGCAGACCGACTGCTTTTTCCTCCCTGGAGATTAATGACACATTATCTTTAATTAGCGGCCCCTCGCTGACAGACGGGGTCGACCGGCCCCTTTGTTTTGATTAGATTATGCAAATGGTTCGTTCTGTATCGGTGACGCTGAGCATAAGGGTTCCATTTAGAACCAAAGAAAATCTGTGCTGTTCCATTAATTAATAACCCGGTTTTAAAAACCGATAATGGAACGATGTTATTAATCTCCATAGGGTTTTTATTTTTAAGGCTGCAGCCAAGCGAGGCGGTTTTGACAGATTACATACAGACTTAATGAAATCCAAAGTGGACCTTTATTTCATGTCTGTTGGCTTCGAGGTCAGCCAGTGTGCTAGCGCACGTTTTCACTTTTTAAACACGTGATGTTTGCATAACGTGCATTTATCAAGATATCCCATAATTCTATGCGTGCGAGTTTAAAGAATCAAATGATGTCTGATGGAATGGTTTAAAGGTATACGCATTTTTTTACTTTATATTTTATTTATAATGTTTTTAATATCTTTTTAGCTATTTTGCACCATCTGCTATATTTTCACTTTATTTTATTTTCATTTTATTTTATGCGTATTATAGTTTCACATATTCACTTTATCATCTACTGGACGTACTTTGTTAAGAAGTGACCTTGGGTTCTAGAAATACAAACCAGAAAAATTAATCAAAAATACATTATTTTATTTTATTTTATTTTTTAATGCAACAAAGCCACTTTAAAGCCAATTTATTTGTGATGTTATATGTTCATCAGAAGGTTCGTATTTTGGGTTTTGGGTGTCCAGAATAACAGGTTGTCAAAAACACTTTAATTTTCTCATAATATGCATTTATTTTTTTACCTTATTTGTTCAACCACTCCCAAACGGTTGCTTCGGCGTTTCATATTCACATTTAAAACTTCGCAGGACGTTTTCGTTAACCTAGATGTGGTTTTCTGGTTTGTTTTTGGGCTGCATCGGACGTCTGGACAGCTTTCAGACACGACCACAGATGATGTACAATATTACGAAAATAATTCAAATATTTTATTTCGATTGCATTGCAATCTTTGTTCGGGGTACCTCTGAAGTTATGGCAGGTTAGAAGCCTGTCTGAATCCCGTGACAGCTTCTCCCATCCTCAAACACGGCAGGACGGCTCACCTGTCAAAACCCCTTTGACCACCACCGGCAGCGAGGTCGTTCTCTTCAGCCAGGCGACGTCGTCCCACTTCACCGTGGCATCTATGGCCTGAGTTACATACACCGCCAGGCCGCTGTCCTCCCCGTAACCCTCTTTTGAGGAGAAGGCTAAATCGGGGCTCTCGAAATTGGCCATCCTGGGGAAAGAAAAAACCCAAAAAAATGGAGAGTGCAAAATGGAATTAGTCCTGCGAGTGTTGTCTTTGGTCAGCGTATGAAAACTGAGCCGGGGTTTTATCCAAACAGCAGAGCGGGCGCTCAATGGCACCTTGTTGCCGCTGCTGCTCTTTGATTTGTGGGGCCGAGCGAACGTCTCCGGGAGGGTTGAGGTGAAGTTCATGTTGTGTCGCTGCTGATGGATACGGAGGCCGTTGTGCTGAAATATACGGCGGGGCCGCGGCGCTTTTTTGGTTTTTCTAATTGCCGTAATTCACCTCGTGGGATCGGGAGCAGGAAGGCTTTACTTTCATGAGGGCATTTTTATAGCGGCCTGCCGTTGGCGTATCTGTAGAACTACTGATATCTGAATGTTTCCCCACATAAAAAAGCATAATGTGCTGAGTGTTGACGGAGCTGAAGCGGCGAGCATGAATCCCCGCGAGCGACGTGATCTACCGTACGAGAGAGATTTCTGTTACCATAAATACATAAAGCTCTTCGGTGAGCGCTTCGCTTTTCAAGGGACGACAAATCTGTAAAATAATCTGTCCACGAGGGTGAGAAAACTGAGGCCCCGTTTATGAAAAAACCTCACGGGAATTGTAAATATATAGTTGTTAATGTGATCAGTTTTTTATTATAGTTCTTCTGTAGTTTTCTTTTGCACTAAATCTAAACTGTTTACAATGCAGCATCTGTTTAACTAGTTTACTGCTTTATTGCAGATATTGCAGATATTTTTATGCCTTTAAAGTATTAAAATTAGAATAGAGCCTGTCGCTAAGGTGTTGCTATGCAGTTGCCAGGGTTTTGCTAGGCGGTTTCAAATTATTCTGAGGTGCTGTTAGAACGTTATGTAGTTGCTAAGTTCTGAATGGTTGCCAGGGTGTTGATGTGTGGTTTTTGTGGTTGCTAAGGTGTTGCTGTGCTTGCATTTGCTAGGGAGAGTTACTTGGTTGCTAGGGTGTTGCTATGTGGTTTCTAAGCATCCTGAGTGTTTGGTAGAATGTTTTGTGGTTGCTAAGGTGTTGCTGTGCGGTTGCCAGGGATTTGTAAATTGTAGCTTACAGCATACAATGTATTGATGCGTGACAGTGCATTTGCTAGGGAGATTTACTTGGTTGCTAGGGTGTTGCTATGTGGTTTCTATGCATCCTGAGTGTTTTGTAGAATGTTTTGTGGTTGCTAAGGTGTTGCTGTGCGGTTGCCAGGGATTTGTAAATTGTAGCTTACAGCATACAATGTATTGATGCGAGACAGTGCATTTGCTAGGGAGATTTACTTGGTTGCTAGGGTGATGCTATGTGGTTTCTAAGCATGCTGAGTTGTTGCTAGAATGATTTGTGGTTGCTAAGGTGTTGCTGTGCAGTTACCAGCATGCTCTTAGTGCTTGCCAGGGATTTGCAAAGTGTAGCTTACAACAGTATAATTTATTAATGCATGACAGTGCATTTGCTAGGGAGATTTACTTGGTTGCTATGGTGTTGCTATGTGGTTTCTAAGCATTCTGAGTGTTTTGTAGAATGTTTCGAGGCTGCTAGGATGTTGCTATGCAATTGCCAGCGTGTTCTGAGTGGTTGCCAGAGTGTTGCTATTTGTACTCTAAATGTTCTGATTTACTGTTAATGCATTATATAGTTGCCAAGGTGTTGCTATGTGGTTTGTAAGTGCTATGAATCGCTGTTATTGTTCTTACGGTTACTAAAGTGTTGCTTAGGGGAAGAAAACTGCAATGAATCACTTCTTTTTTGTAGTCGTATATAAATATGTAGATGTTAGTAGTTTTTAGCATGTTTATATGCAGTTGCTAAGGTGTTCTGCATGGATGATAAGGTGTTGCTAAGCAGTTGCTGAAGGATTCAGGGTGGTTTTCAGTAATATGCAATTACCAAGGTGTAAAATTGGAATGTATAATTATAGACCCGACCGTATAATTATGAATCTTTGGTGCAAAAGTCACCGAAAACTTCCAGAGCAGCAGGAACAGGAAGAGTGCGACAACATAATAGCACGCCCTGCTGAAATCAGCATCTAATCGGATCGCTCCGTGTGTATTCTGATTTCAGATCAGCCGAACACTTCACGCCGCGCCTGTGAGTTCTGTCTGTAAAGGCATGCGCTCGCGTCACGCGCGGTTGTCTCAGCGTTTACCTCAAATGAGAGGGCAGCTTAAATCGGTTGCGCACGTCATCACGTCGCCTGCCAAGATAAGGTGTGTCCACTGTGACAAAGATACCCTTATACCCGGCCTCCTCGGCCCTCCTGACCAGAGACCGAGTCAGCGCTCGGTCTTTATAAATGTACAGCTGCATCCAGCGCACGGCTCCAGGTGCGGCCTCTGCTACTTCTTCTATGGTGGAGGTGGCCCACGAGCTCAGCATCATCCCCGTGTCGCTGGACAGGCAGGCTGCGGACGGGAGGAGACGTCAAGGTCATGAGGGTGCGAACCCTTAAGCGTGCAGGATCTGCTCTGTGATGATAGATCACTCACAAAGAAAGGGCTATAGAATAAAACCGATGATATTCGGTCCATTTCAGCTACAAAACTATAAAAGTCGCGTGAAATATGACAGAAATAGAAGGTCCCTGGAAAGAACATTATGATTTTTTACCTCATATTTACGTGACGCAATTAAGAATTTGTGTCTTCGTTTAAAATCGTTCTTTCGTAATCATTAAAATGATACTTGTTTGTCAGTATTTCATTGTTGCTTTTTTTTTTTTATCTCAGAATTCTGACTTATTCATAATTAATTATGGCTCTTATTGCATAATTATGACATTGTAACTTCCAACCATCGTCTCATTTTTAGGTTTGTTCTCTTCTGCCATCATTTTATATATGACTTTTATCTCGTAATTATGGCTCAGTCTTTTCTGCCATATGCGTGACATTCATCTTTTCGACTTTTTTCTCCATTTTTCTTTAATGCAACGACTATGACTTAGCGCGTCGTAATCAGTTTTGCATTTCCATCTCATAATTTCAGCTTTCAACTACGACCTTTTAACTTTTACTCTCATAACACCCAGAAATGGACTTCCGCGCTACGGCATTAGCTCACGCTACGTCGGCCACGATGCATATTTACAGGAGACACCGTAGCACCTGGGAAAGACTAACGGTGCCACCGTGTGGTCGGTTGCAGTACTCTGAGTCTCCGTGACCCTTGTGTGATAGTGTCTGACCTCTCGCGGTGGCCGTCTCTCCGTCGGGGTGCGCCATTCTCTGCATAGCCGTAGCCGCCACACAGACGGGCATGCTGACCCTCTGACCCAGAACCGTGGCGGACATGTCCACCGAGGACACGTCCCGGAGCACACGGGGGTAAATGCACCACCTACGGGACAAATAACAGCTTTATATGTAGATGCAGCCGTCACAAATGCTTCACGAACTTTAAAGTCATGAGTAAAAGAGGCCCGGGGCATGTTGTCCCATTATAAACCTGCGAAACACAGTCTGAAGTTGATTAACGATTAATTAATTTGCAACGTTTGGTTTTCTACAGTAAACGTGAATAGTTTAGGTGCAAAGGTGATGTAATACAAAGAATGCACGCGCGCACCTTTTTAAAAAAATGTATAAAATACTAATATGTAAAACCTTTAAAGGTTTACGGTGCTGAAAGTGCTTTTGCGAAGGCATTTCCAGATAAATGCATTCAACGGAGCGCTTAGGAAACCAGCTCCTGCATGTGGGAAGCGTGCTTATAAATAGATGTTTACGTTAGTTTTTTTCCCGAAAGCGTCGATTTTAAGTTAATATTTGCCTTGATTTTGTGACTCATCGAGCCGTCCGACCGCAGCTCACTTAACTTTAACAACGCGTGTCTGTAACCTGGAAGCGCGTCTTGTTTGCGCGTTTTATAAATATGCATATATGACTAATATATATGTATGAGTAATAGAGGGGCGTTATGGGTCTGGACAGAGCCGTGAGGCCGCGTCCGGGCCCCTAGGGTCCATCTGCTCACCCACACAAACACTCCCGGCCAAGATAAACGCGCGTAATTATAACTGACCCCGCACAACCCAAAAGAGAGCGTCTAAAATTAGGCCAAAACATTCAGGAGAGCGATTCTCGTTTTTAACCGTTCGCACCGTTTCGTTTGTAAGGATTCTGAATAGGGTTTAGAGACCGCTGTGGTTCACGTTTCAAGATGTTCGAGGTTTTCTTCATAAGTCGCTTCATGTTTTCAATTGAAAGCATGTGTGTGATAGCAGTAAAAGTATTATTAAAAGTGTCCTAATTTTGTCACGAGTTTATCTCATTTTTAAAAGTTATATCTCATGACTTGGCATTTCATAATTGTACATTTATCTCATAATTAAGTATGACTTTTTATGACTTTTAACTTTTTTTAAACAGTAGTTTTAATTTTGTAGCAGTTTTCAGTAATCATTAACGGCCAATGTTAAATTATATATATATAGAATATAAAATTATATAATTTATAGTTAAATTATATATCTATAGAATATAAAATGTAAAAAAAAAAATATATATATATATATAAATATATATATATATATATATATATATATATATATATATATATATATATACATGAATTTATATTTAATAAAAATGTTAAATTATATATATATATATTTCTATAGAATATATAATGTAACAAAAAAAAATATATATATATATATTTATACACATGCATTTATATTTAATAAAAATGTTAAATTATATTTATATATATATATATATACATAGCTTTTTGTCACATTTTTTCATAAACTTTTGTCTAATTTTTTATCTCATTATTTAATAGTTATGACTTGATTTGCGTCACGATATTTACTTTTTACTTTACTTTAGCTTTAGACTTTTTACCATTATATTTTCTGCCTTTGTAAATCATTTTAATGCCATAATTTAAACATAATAATTTAGCCTTTTTATCATTATTTGCTGAGGAAAATCCTTTAGTTATGTATTCGTAAATGGATGCCTCGAGTGGACACCCAGTCCTCGGGTTCAGTCACTAGTTGAACCTTCAAGCCTTGTGTTATAGTTGAGTTTATTTCTCTGTATGTAAACGAGAGATGCCTGATCCTCTCATACCTGGAGAACGCTGCTACATTGTCCCGCAGAGTTTGCTGCTCGTCCGCTCCTGAGAAATAATAATCAAACACCGACTTTGGCAGAAGTGTCTGAGCCCGACGCTCGTAATCACGGACGCACACCGGCGAGTCTGACATGTCTCCACTGATGAGACTCGGAGCTCTGCGGCCGAGCTGGGTGTCAGCGCTCGTCAATCATTAACGCTCTCACGTTAACTTTCTGCGGGCCTTTCGGGCTAATGTTTATCCAGCAGCGCTCCCTTTGCCCCGTCGCAGCTAAAGGGCCCAACACGCAGCTGAGTGAAAATCAATCTCCTCTGTGCGTGAGGGTCAGAAAAAGGAGAGCTGGTGCATTGACCAGAACGTTGTGTCGACATTTTTAATAAAGAAAATTATTAATTTATAACGTTATTGTGACATTATTTTCTGCATATTTTCACCCCAAGTTTTTTTATTAATTTCTTATATATTATATAGATTATAATTTTTGTCAATATTTATTATGTATATATACGTACACTAACATATACATACACTCATGAATATTTACATGCATATATATATATATATATATATATATATATATATATATATATATATATATATATATATATATATATTGTTACATTTTATATTCTATAGATATATATATATATATGTATATATATATATATATATATATAATTTAACATTTTTATTAAATATAAATGCATGTGTATATATACACATATATATATATATATATATATATATATATATATATATATATATTTTGTTGTTGCATTTTATATTCTATAGAAATATATATATATATATATATATATATATATATATATATATACACATATATATATATTTTTTTACATTTTATATTCTATAGATATATAATTTAACTATTAATTAATTAATTTTATATTATATATATATAATTTAACATTTTTATTAAATATAAATGCATGTGTATATATATATATATATATATATATATATATATATATATATATATTTACATTTTATATTCTATAGATATATAATTTAACTATTAATTAATTAATTTTATATTATATATATATATAATTTAACATTTTTATTAAATATAAATGCATGTGTATATATATATATATATATATATTTTTTTACATTTTCTATTCTATAGATATATAATTTAACTATTAAGTATTATATAATTTTATATTCTATATATATATATATATATAATTTAAATTTTTTATTAATGTTAATAAATATAATATAATGTTATATATATATATATATATGTATATATATATATATATATGTATATATATATATATATATATATATATATATATGCATTTATGTTTAATAAAAATGTTATATACACATATACATATTATTATTTTTGTTAGGTTATTATGGTTAGAAGGAAATCGCTTAATTGTTATCAAACAATGTCATATAATGTCTTTAGGTCTTAAATAATTAACCCCTGAAGTTAAATCATAATGTAAACATGACAACTATATATGATAGGAAAGGTCTAAGACCACTGTTTGCTGTTACAGATCATGTAGGAGCAGTAATAGATATATTTATGACAAGCGTGCGCCTCAGAGCATATACACAGTAACAGGAGCTTTAACCTTTGACACAAAAGGTCTTCGTTGCTTGCTTTTTCCCTCTCACT
The DNA here is from genome assembly GCF_018831695.1 of Puntigrus tetrazona. NCBI lineage: Eukaryota > Metazoa > Chordata > Actinopteri > Cypriniformes > Cyprinidae > Puntigrus > Puntigrus tetrazona. The sequence goes on from NW_025048156.1 coordinate 247,103, forward strand.
CGTTTTAGTAATCAGTTGAAAGCTTAAAACTCAAGATTCATCTTGTGAAAAGTGGTCCAGACATTGCGTTACCATTGACAAAATAGATATTGTTGGAAAGGTCTGGGTCTCAGGAATCCATGCTGGGTAATAGAAGTTACACTGAGAGAGAAAATGAGACATTTGTGTAGAAAAACGCATCAAAAAAAATTCTATGGAGTTTCAGTGGCACCTGGTGGATATTTGCGGTATTACATCCAAACTAAATTTCATAGGAATCTCTTCTTTTGATTTTTTATTTCAAATTTGAAACATAATTTATTCAGGCATATGGCTTTAACTCTATATCAGATTTGAAATGAAACCTATTTTGTAAAATATTTATTTCATATAAAATCAAATCAAAATATTTGATTATATTTTATTTCATGTAAAATATAATCAAATATTTTTTAGATTTCAAATGAAATTTATTTCGTATGAAATTGAACAAAAGTAGTGCATTGCCTTTTCTTTACAGTAAATTTAAACTCGTATAACTTGCATATACTTTTTTTTTTTTTTTTGCTGCAATAATAAAGACTTCTACGTCTGTGGTTAAACTGCATTTGTAAGGCTTTTCCGCAATAGTTTTGCTCGTCGTTCAGGTTTTGTGGAGCGTGTAGGATGTCCTCTCAGCCTCCTCTGCAGCTTTATGTAACTCTGCAGAGCTTCACAGCAGATGCTCGCGCTCATCAAACTATCTCACGCTCCTTTATTCAAACGACCGCCGTCCCAGTTAACCGGTCTTCACCAAAATCTTCACCTTTGCTTTTAAACGCTACCGGAGGAGGAATACGGTTATAGATATATTATGCTTTATTTTTTGCACTTCCCTTGTTTTGTTATCATGACTATACAGCTTTTTATATTTCAGTTCCACTAAATCAAATGAGAAGTGTTGCCTTGGCAACTTGCTGAATTAAAACGAGCATTATTTTAACAGATTCAGTCATGCGTCTAGTTTTAGGTTTAGTTGGTTCATGCATGAAGTTTGTCGTTTATTCTCTCTATTTTCTGGTCTCTTTTAGGTCTCGGGGGAACCCTGTTTACGTTCCTGTTCATCTATTCGTATGTGAAATAAAAACTGCCGTAAACTTGAACGCATGTCTCAAACCTTCAGCTCATCTCACGTCTGTAAAAAGTCCTATACTTCACATTTGCTGCTTGAAAACTATGGCTTATTAATCATTCGTAAAAAAAAAACGCGTTCATCTTGTAGAATGATTTCAAAACTGTGCGTTTAATGGTTATTCCAGCCTTTTTTGATAGGATAAAACTATTTGTGAATTAATTTTAACCACTCGTTTCATTTTATCGCCTCACCAGAGGTAAGGGCTTCCAGGTAGAGGATATTTAACGTTAAAACACAGATAGGAATCAAGCTGTGCGTTTTAGTGTAAGTGCTGCTGAAATGGAGATGATTTAAAACGTGTGATCAATAAAAACATTATATGTTAACAAACAGCTCTTTTGTTTACATGCTATATGTATTAAATTATTATTAATTAAATGTATTATGTTTAAATAAATACACACATACAATATATATTTAGAAAATATTTACATTTACGATTGTATAATTTTCTTAAATATATACATGCATGTATATATATATATATATATATATATATATATATATATATATATATATATATGTATATATATATATGTGTATATATACATATATATATATATATATATATATATATAAGTGATAAATATGCAAAGTACACACATATTTATTATGTAAACAAAAAGTGATTAATACATTAGATAAGAGGATAAATACATAGAGAGAGGATAAAACTGAGCTGCAGAAGGGAAGTAAAACTATTTATTAGGTACGTATTTATAAATGAAGACGCATACAATAAGTCCAATAAAGAAAGAATACTTAAAAGTGCATTTTGGATGTTTAACGGGAAAAAATACACAACTGTGCTTAAAACTATATTTTTGCCTGTAGTTATATATATATATATATATATATATATATATATATATATATATATATATTTTTTTTTTTTTTTTTAAACATCTGTAACGCCGACACGACGAACTAAAAGCCCGAAACTCTTCATATCAAGTTTAATGAACACAAACTCATCAGTCACGAACAGCTTACAGTAAAACACGCCACAGAAACGCTGATCGGGGTGTGCTGGTGTGTTTCTGTGCCGGTCACGGCTTACAAAACATGGATATGCTACACATACTCAAACAGTCCGTCCGTAGTATAAAAATGAAAGGCCACTGAACGTGGAGCCCTGCGCCGCTTTTAATACCAAAGACACCGTAAAACGTTTATTGCGCAAAGCATGAGTTCAATCGGCGATTACAGGGAACACGCGGTACAAAACAACGTCTTCATACCCGTCCTGAGAACCGATAACACGGCAGCGATGGCGCTAAACATAAGAACGTGTCGTGACGCGGGAAAGTGGAACGCCAACACGGAAGCGATTTAGGAAGCGCGGGAAAACAACGGCGCCGCGCGCGAACCTCATTCAGCCGCTTAGGAGACAACGAGTAAAAATACAAATCGTTTCGCGTCGCGAAAATCAAGCATTTCTCCCATAAACTTATCTGGTTTATTCCCGCAACACTATATTGCGCTACGTTACAGTATAAAACAGGAAGCTTACAGTTCAAGATAAAATTAGCTGTACAATTTATTTTAAAAAACTTGTAAAACCAGCATTGAGGTAGTACAGCAAATACTACCGTGTTACATAAATATTTTAATATTTAAATAAGTTGACAGCATCGCTGTGTAAAGTTTCCTGTTTCCTCCATTCGCTTGATTGAAAACACAGTAAAAATCGTAATACTATTAGCGTTTAAAATGACCGATTTTGCTTTTGATATTTTTTAAAG